>NC_068413.1:1345209-1645209 GCF_023724105.1 Carassius gibelio | reverse complement strand
TGACATGAGGGTGAATATGAATTGTCATAAAAATTCATTTTGGTTTAACTTTCCCTTTAATCTATCAGAAAGAAAAGATGAAACCAGGAAAATCCAGATGCTGCACTTTTCTTGCGGATTAGAGGATCACTTTGGTTGAGAGACAGCAGGAGCATGATAAAGAATTCATTTCACCTGCAGTAATGAAGAGGAAACTGTTGAATTATACATGATCTGAGTATACCTTATATCTATATCATCAGCCAGCATCATCAGGATCAAAACCCAGCAGCGTTAGACGCAAGACTTCACAGGCTCTTTCCTCAAAGATGCATTGAATCTCTTGAATGAAGCTGCCGCTTAACCTTCACAACTTGTAAATACTGAGTCCAAAATATGTCACATCCTTTTATGAAATAGAATTTTAAAAAGAATTTCCCTTCAGCAACAAGGATCTGAGCAACTAAATATTCAACAAATGAACTAAATTCAACAATAATTACTTATATTTATGGAAGCCCACTTTTTCCACTTAATAAAAAAAATGCAATTGCGACTTTTTATCTAACAATTTCTCAGAATTGCGTGATAGAAACTCCTCACAATTCTGACTTTATTTCTCAAAATTGCACGTTTCTTTCATGCAATTCTGACTTGAAATGAAATATAAGCTTAGAAATAAAGTAAATTCCGAAAAAAATTGTGAAAATTTGCTGTTGCGAGAAAAATGCACAACTCGAGTTGCAATTACTTGTTTTATTTTTTTTTGACTAAGTTTCATGCTTATGTCAAATATATATAAAAAAAATTATGTAATAGCTGCCTTAACATATCTACAGTAATTTATTTCTTATATTATTCTTCCTTTTACTATTTTATTCAATAAAATAAAATTTAAAAAGGAAAATGGTTCAGTAATAGGGCTAACTAGGTTTTCTGATTATAAGTTCATAGCATATCTAATTTCTGTCTTTCAGGAACTTGGGATTTGTGTTTTTATTGCATCCATCCAAAGCATCATTAATTAGCATAATTATCACAGCAACTGAGAAAATCCTCAGATGATCAACATGTCAGTCACAAGGAAAGCACAACAGAAAGCGAAGGCAAGGCAATCTCTCTTCTTTAATCGGCTGATCTGTCTGTGGAGGTCTGCTTCTCCATTCCTCATTCGGTGTGCATCGAGTGTTTCACAGACGTTTATTTAAACAGATTAATTCTTCCACTGCGGATTATTCATAAAGTAGCTCGCTGTGACCGAGCGCAGCCTCGCTTATGTCACTCCCTTCAATTGACTGAAGCGAGACTAAATCGTCATGAATAAAACAAAGAGCCGGTAAATAAAGCAGCAGGCCGTGATGCTGTGCTAACGCAGGCGAAGCCATCAGTCGCGTGATTCCAGGTGAAGGAGCGCTCATGATCCCTGGAGAACCACAGACAGAGAGAGAAAGAGAGAGAGAGAGAGAGAGAGATGCACATTAGTTAGCAGCTCATGATGGCTCGAGTGCAGCCAGAGCAAGAGAGAAAGAGAGAAAGAGAGAAACGATACGCTGTCTTCCCGCCGGAGCGCAGAGTTCCCCTCAACAGAAGATGCAAGTAGAAATGGGACAAGAGAGAGACCTGGAAGACAAATTATTGCTCTGAAGTTGCTCTTTTTTGTAGCTCATGAGACTGCATTTGGATGAAGTATCACTTTTGTCTCCTCAAATACCTGAGGGAGATGAAAACGTACACAATGAGAAGAGCTTTGACACTTTGCAGTGGTATAAAACTATTAAATCTGGCCAGCAGCTGGTATTATAATTAACTAAAACTAAAACCATTAAAGTACGTTAACTGAAATGCAATAAAATAAAATATTAAAAGCTTAAATGTGTTTGACTTCAGCTACTTGCCATAGCAACATTTCTCATTTTCATTTAATTTGACTAAAATAACTAAAATTAAAACTGAAATAAAAATAAATTGAAATCTAAACAGACCATTAAAAAACAACAAAACCTAGTAAAAATGACACAAAAAATTGTAAAATATTTTTTTTTAAATAACATCTCATTCAAAATATTAACAAACAATGTAATATATTAGTGTAATATTATTTCAATTAAACTAAAATAAGGCTTAGATAGATAGATAGATAGATAGATAGATAGATAGATAGATAGATAGATAGATAGATAGATAGATAGATAGATAGATAGATAGATAGATAGATAGATGCATTAAATTGATTAAAAGTGACAGTAAAGACATTTTTACATTTACAAACTATTTCTGTTTCAAATAAATTCTCTTTTGAATCATGAAAAGTAAAATGTGTCACAGTTTCCAAAAATATTCAAAAGCACATGTGTTTTCAACATTGATAATAATCAGAAATGTCTTTCTGAAATACAAAACACTGAAGACTGGAGTAATGACGGAACTGATTAAATATATTCACATAGAAAACACTTATTTTCAAATGTAATATTATTTCAAATTTGTACTGTATTTTTACTGTATTTCATTCAAACAAATACAGCATGGTAATTAAACGCTGCTATTTTGTAATGTAATCTCCACTGTTAAAAAGCCTTAGAGGACGACCTTTATTGTCGTGTTTGTGAAATGAACATCCTCATCTAATTCCTCACACAAATGTTGCTTCTTAAATAATTTCAGACAGCCGTTGCTCAGTCTAATCGGTCCTGAAGCAAGCTGTGTGTGTTTCATTAGCATCACAGAGCCATTACAACGGCTTCCTGTCCCCCGAGGACCCCGATCCGTACGGCTGCCAAGCCCTTCTCAATCTTATAACCTCGCCATACGAGTGGAGACGCTGTAATCCGTGGGATTCAGGTTGTGATGAGGGAATTCTCCCAGTCCCTGAGATATCAGCGTCTGAGCGCCACATTGCTGCTCCTCGGATCATTTAACGGGGACGGCTTCAGTTGACTGTCACTCGCTGGAAAAGAGCTGTAACCTGCTAATAAAGTGACAAGAGGTGTGGGGTTTTGCCAGGCCTGTTCTCCACCCGTCAGCGAGCGCCTGATCGGCCTCGGAGCGCCTGCATGGAGCACCTTCTGGAGCAGCGTCCTGGCTGCGCTTTAACAAGACATCTTGTGCACCGCTAAGGAGTAGTTAACCCTAAAAGGAAAACTCACTCACTGTCTGTGGAACACAAATGAGATTTTATGAATAATTTTCATCAGTGGCATTTTAAAAAGGCAACATCTGTGAAGATTCAACATTCAATATAAAACTATATAAAGCATAACAGCATGCAGTAAAACTATGGGCCAGTTTGCAAATGCTATTAAAAAGAGTATGAAAATTAATCATGCAATGCAATTTTCTAACGTTTGCACTCGTCAAATTACTGGTATTTGCGGCATTATTTAACGCAGGCAGTCACATATATATATATATATATATATACAGGTAATATATTTTAAAATTAATCTATTCCATATCTATAATTAAAAAATGTTGTCCATTAATAAAATGATGTATATTTTCTATCCAAAATATATGTAGAATGTATGCTAACTATATGGTTAATAGCATGGCTCAAGAAAATATGTTTTTAAAATTTAGAATAATAAAATATATTAGAAATGTAACATATAGCAAAAATATGTTAGAAAATATACTTAAAGGAGCAAGAAAAGGCATTCCATATCCTAAAATGCATTTTTAATTAATGCAGTTTATTGTATACAATATAATTATATTAAAAATATAATATAAAATAATATAAAAATAGCTACAAAATATAAGGAAATATAAGTAAACTTCTTGAAAATAAACTGTAAACAACGCAAGTCAGATTTAACACCTGTAAAAACAATTAAAGTAAAAAAACAACAACTAAACTCATTGAAAATATGTAAATATATTTATTTAAATATATATGTCAGCAATAAACAGCCTGGCTTTTTTGTTGTTGTTTGTTTTTGAAATATCTGGAAAAAAGCATGATTTTTTAGGTAATGCGATGAGCTACATAGATATATTTTCACTGAAAACATGGCCATCAAAAGGTCAATAATTGCAAATAAATATAAGGAAATTAAATATAAAAATATATCTATATTAGTGATACACATTTTTGCAATTTTTGTATATTTTGAAATATATTTTACAAAATCTGTAAAACATATCTAAGTTATTTAATAAAAAAAAAATTCATAAATGATTGATTCAGATATTTGAGTAGTATTTCAGTACATCAAAGTCAGACTTGTGTTAAGGCTCTGGAGCTCTATGGTGTCTTCCAGGAACCCAGTGCATCTTCAAGGAAATGAGGAACTTGTCTGCTCTCTCGCTCTCCCCGAAGGGAAATTTGTTTCTCGCAGTCAGACTGCATTTGAAGCAGTCATGTCATTTACTAGACAGACGAGTCTCTTTTCAAATGGGGTCCACAGAATCGGTGCAGTCAGTGGTTTTTGGGATGAAGTAGATGCACTTTAATGAAGCCTCCTGCTGAGAAAACCAGAGAGAAAGACAAAAACAAGTTTAATGCAGGAAGACGTTTGATTAGATTAACATCAACGTGGAATCAAAACAGAGCCTGCTTTAGCTAAAACACCTTCCTTGTCTTAAGCAAAGAGTGTTTACACATTTACACATCTGCCCTGTGGAAAACTGATAAAAGAAATGAATCCAAAAAATTGGGACAGGTACGAGAAATAGCCTTTGTCTTCCAAATATGCATTTGCTAGCAAACGTGAAGTAAATGGCTCTTGAGGGATGCAGTGAATCTGGCTCGTGGTTTCATGTCCTTGCTGTTTTTGGCAGCTCACTGCCGTCGGGCCGGAGGGACACAGTTTGTCTGTCCCACATTAATATTGATGGGATGTCGGGGCAGGGCCAAGTCTCTGTGTATTCAAATAAACACTCTGCTTCGGATAAACTGAAGGGCGTTCGCTGGCCTCGGCTGCTCAATTGACACGTTATAGTGTGTGAGATTGACATCTGAGGTCAACTGCTCCAGTCTGTGGATATTAAACTGTCTGAGCAACATGGAAAGTGACCAAGCGGTTTATTTGCATTAGTTAAGATGGCATCATCATATACCAGAAATAATGGCACAGTGATTCTTAGTTTAAAACTGGCTCTACAAAGTTGGTTATTAACTAAAACCAAAAACATAAAAATATTTGCATTACTTGAAATAAAATAAACTATATATATATATATATATATATATATATATATATATATATATATATATATATAAACATATGGTGACGTTTCTATTGTGACGCTATTCATTTAGTTAAAGTTTTTATTTTAACACACTATTTTTACCTATTTTACTTTTTGTTTAGTAGTTGTGTGTGTGTGTGTGTGTGTGTGTGTGTTGTGTGGATGTGTGTGTTTATAGTTGAAGTACTAAAATAACTAAAACTATGAAGACATATGAATAAAAAAATGTAATTAATAAAAATAAAAATACAAATATTTTAAACAGAAAATTTAAAATAAGAAAAATAAATTCAAAATTTAACAATAACTATCTTAAAACCGTTGAATACATGTAATTATTCGAATAAAATAAACATGAACTGAAACTGAAAATAAAATATACATAATAATATAAGATACTATTTTATTTCACGTAGTTGCTAGTAAAACTAACTAAAATTAAAGTGAAAACAGAAAATATAACAAATAAAATCTAATTCAAAATATGAACAGAAACTAGTATCTCACTGTGATGACTCAGACCCAAAATATGACCAGGATTCCCCATGCACTCAAAAGTTGAAAGTAAAACACTATTTACACATGCAAATTCAATATCCGTCAACTTCTCTGAGAGGATTTTACAATACAATCACAGGCTGATGCTTTAAATGAGCCATGTGTGGGGACAGTCGGGTTATTCATGCAACATTTACACTAATGAGAAAGAGACTTTCCTCCTGAAGCATACTTGGGGAGTATTTTCATAAGCTCGGCAGTAGATCCATATAAACCTGAGCTGGATATTAAATTATAAGGATATTAAAACTCTCCCCGGGGTGAAGCACGAGGCATCGTCCGGAAGGAGGGCTGGGAGATTTTAATAAGAGTAAAATATTATCTTGGACATTTGTAATAAAGGGAGAGTGCTGTATTTTCTCTCTGCCCTCATATTCATTCATTCTGAGGATTATTTATTACCGCTAAAGGAACTGACACAGTTTTTCTCATTAGTTGTAGCTGCTTCCATCTTGCAGTCAGATGTGTGCTGCATTTCAGGAACCATTAGCCATCGGTGTTGCATGTGAGCGTCTGAAAATAACAGATAATATCATAACTACTAGTGGCTCTTTATATGTAGACTTGATGGGATTAAATGTTATTGTCAAAATGCAAAGAAACTTAAATGAAGCAGATGAGCCGTAAGCTCGCTAAAATGACATAAACATAGCATAAACAACTCATTTATTGAGGCTATCCCTTATGAAACAAAAATATATTGCAGTATATTTGAAAATATCATGTAATATATTAGGCATATATTCTTACATATATTAATTTTTTCCGAATATATTGCAATCTATTGAAAGCGGCAATCATTTGTATATTTTGCAATATATTATATAATATATGTGTCATCAATATATTATTAAATGTATTCAAATATATAAAATATTAGAAAATAAAAAGGTAAAATAATATATTACAATATATCACAATATATATATATTGGTAAATATATTTTCCTTTCGTAAGGGTATTGTGGTTATTTTCAACTTATTTTTAAATAATTCCCCAGTAGCTGGCAAAATAAATAAAACTGCAGATATGCACTTCTTTTGCACTAAAAGTAGATATGTAAACATTCAAATTTTAATGAAGAATAATAACGCTTGATGCATGAACAGCAAATTTATTTTTTAATCTTAATGACTTGAATCAATGAATCATGACTCGTTCAAAACACAAAATACTTACACTCACAATATGTAGTCACTGAATGAATCGAAGCAAACCTGATTGCATTTGAATCGAAAGATATGCACTAAAATTGAGGCATATCTATGACATAAAATCTCCTGTTTTCTTTAAATGTAGACGTGAAATAAAACCTGTGCATGTTCTGGACATGTCCATGATGTCTAAAACATCAGGTGAGTGAAAATATAAAGACTAATTTAGATTTTTGAATGACAATGTCTCGAAAGATCTAAAAGAAACATTTATTTCAACTCAATAGTCTATATATATATCCTCCCGTGAGATGGCTGTTGCTTTATCTATTGATTAGAAGACTAGCTCCGATTGATTCCTCCTTTGCAGTTACTAATGCAGGTAATTTAGTCCCACAGCTGTTGTAATCCAACGCCTATCATTCACTGCGTTAAACGGAGGCTCGCCTGCGACTGATAACGGCAAGCAAAAGATTGAGGCCGCAGATTAAACCAACAACGTGTCGTGAGGATAAACCTGCCACGCTACAACACTGCCTTTATCAGATGCACGTGAGGGGGAATAAATGAGGTTTGGACTTCTTCTCTGGGACTGGATTCAAGCGGTGCACGCAGAGGTGCGAGGAATTAGGCCCAAAATGAGGCTGATTTGCAATAAATCCTCATCATCCGTACCAAGATCAGCCAGGAACAAAAGAACCCGGCGGCTTGCTGCCGGCAAAACTTGCTCTCCGGTGACCCAGTGGAATTACGATTGGTCGTTTCTGCACATTTTCCCCAATTAAACACGTTCCCCTGGAGCGCAAGGGTCAACGGGGACCAAGAATCGCTGTAGGCGAGAGCCCGAGCATTTACGTGATCCATTTCCTTTATCCTGACAGGAAAATTAATTGATATAATATGCATTTATTGCATTAAAATTGGCTCTGTGAGAAGCGGTATCAATTTTGGAAGAGGCGTCCTCGGCTGAATATAATCAGGCGCTCTTCGATTGATGAGAAAAGCTGAGCCGGTTCATACAATCGCTGTAATTTCATGGAGGTGTGCTTTTGTAATCAAATGTTGCGTGCGCTAATGATTTTTTTTTTTTCTGGAAGGCTTCAATACAATGATAAGGAGAAAATAGCCCTGCATCAGCAAAGTGGGAGTCGGAAAACCAATAACTCAATAATTTGCCATCCTATTTCCCTTAACAGCGCATTATGTTTTTAACTTCATGGCTTTTTAAGTGTGTTTCAGCAGAATAAATCAAAGAGTATATCTTTGCTTGTCTGTGAAATTGAATCCAATTTTAATATCTGAGCTATCAAATGCTACATTATAAATGCAAGCGAGTTAGAGTCGAATGAAGAGCGGTGGGGAGGAAAATAGCACAAGGGAAAAGATGTTATTTTGTGAGCACTGATGAAATATTGAATGCTTTCTCATGACATGGGCCCTTTAAAATAAGATGTGGGGCATTTGTTGTGCTCCGGTCTTCTTCCCAAGAGAGCATTGAATCGATCACGAATGGCTGGTCCAGGCTTCTGCTCTCTGCTGTTAACACGTAATCACAAACCTGCATCAGGTGATTGACAACAACAAACATACGCTACCTTCCACCTAGAAATTCGTACTTATTACTTTATAATACGATGTGCACTGAAGTAATTGTGGTCTGAAGAAGTGCGATGACCAGTTGTTTAAGTCTTCTCAACAGACACAGGAGCTTTTTCAGCCCAAAACAGAGCAAAATATGCATTTTAATGTACCTTATAAAGTGCATTAGTGCGACACACATTTTCAGAAGCATTGGTTCTGGAGGTATTTTTCCAATTCATTTTTCTCATCAGAATTGTAAAGCATTGTAAACCATTAACCAAACCAATCAGCTACAAAGTGAAGCACAACATCACAAACTTTGATTTGAAGCATGTGTTTTCAAAATCTGACAAAAAGTCTCATTACCCGTAATAACGGATTTCATAAGAGATCAAATAAATACGGAAGAGGATTAGGGCCAAGCAATAATAATAATAAACAAGTTGTTGAATTTCAAGAAAAAAAGTTTTAACAAAATGTTGAAATTAAACTCATTAAATGTTGAGAATAAACTCATTACGTTTCGAGATAAAAAAATCGTTAACGTTGGAGAAAAAAAGAAGAAAAAATTTTTTTTCTCTAAATTTAACAAGTTTTTCTTGAAACATAATGACTTTATTCTCAAAATGTAATGAGTTTAATCTCAACATTTTATTTTGACATTTTTCTTGAAATGTAACGATTTGTTTCTCAAAATGTAACAATTTTAATCACGAGATAGTTTTATTTTTTTATTAGTGCTTGGCCCTAATACTCTTCCGTATATAAACCATTGTGAATTAAATAATTTCATTAAAGTGATAGAGAAATATAAAACTACTCATTTAAAGTTGTTAATAATATTTATATACACAATATATTGCTCACAGTAGGTGGTTAAAAATAACTTAGACTATAGACTTTTGCACTCTATAGTTAATCATTCTCGCATGGAAACATAAAGTATAGTCACACAAGTGAACTCGTAAAATGGTTGAATAAGCAATATTTTCGGGAAAGTGTTTGAGAAACTGTATAAGAAATGTGTGCACACTGCATTGATCAGTCAACATTCTCAACTTCTGATCGATAATAATTAGCTTTTGCAATGATTCTTGACTTGACGGTGCGTTAGAAAGAATTTACTAAGTTTTTTTACAGCAATATAAATTAGGAGTTGCATTTCTTAAAAAGTTGAGAAAGTTCATTCACACACAGCTCAATCAAGTCGACATGAAGGCTTATTACATATTATTTGAGTGCATCTGAACTTAACTAGTGTGAACTTTCTTCCTCTACAGTCCGTCTTTCTCAAAGTCAATTGTATTATTATTTTTCTATTATTCCTTTATATAACCAGGGAAATCATATTGAGACTATAGTCTCTTTTTACTCTTACATTTAAAATTCCTACAGAAGAATAAAAACAGAAACAAGTCAAGTGCTATAAAATGACATATTTTATGGATAGGCAACACCTAATACATTTTATGCATGGACAGATAGGTGGTTTATGTCCTGCTCCATCATGGGTTAAAGCACAAGTGAGGGTTGCTTTATTGATGGAGCCGTTATGAATATTTAAAGGGGCTTTGAGCCACCCATGAAAGAGCGCTGGAGGTTTTGTGAGCTTGGCATTTGTCTCCCACCTATACAAAGCCTTAACAGCCATTCAGGTGGATGCTGGGAGATCCGATCCAAAGCCGACGATCCACCAGCACAGGCCATTGAAATGTCAGCAGCATTGGCACATCAACATCCTATAGAAACCCAGACACATTCAGCTCATCTCTGAAGCCCAAAAGAGCTCTGAGTTCTCCATGTGTGGGAGTGAGAAGGAGTGAGGCGACGGTGTAAACACCTCTAGAGTGATTTCTGCACGGACGACACCTTGAAATGAGAGAACGCCGCTGGCTTGACAGTGCAATTCTAGCTTGTAGTGCAGTTTAACCACAAGGGTATTTCAATTTTTCTTATGCGTTAATTAAATATAAATGTTATTTATTCAATGTTAATGTTATTTCTCATCTTATCAAGAATTAGCATTTTTGCAAGGATTTAGCCTTTTACTTCTGGCAACTGTATTTATGCTTCAAAGTTGATCTGAAGATTATTTTGATCAACAAAACGTGTACAGAATCATAAACTTTTATTCAATCATTCAAAAACCAATGGCTTTATTATAGGAAAAATCCTATTGGCTTTTTGTTGATGAAAAGCTAATTTATAGATTGTCATCCCAGTGCTCTATTTATTATTTTGTTATGACAGGGTTTTTACTAATTTTATGAAGATAAATTTAAGACCTTTTGAAGATCGTTTTAGGAGTAAATCGAGGGGAACACAATCTGTCAATGTGTTCTCTAAACATAAATGTCTAAGGAACATGCAGTGAGTTGTATTTAGCAGCACTTTTTCAAAGGATACAAAAATTGCACATGAGAAGTTAAAAGGGAAAACAAATTTTCATACCCCATTGACAGATTATCTTTTTTTTAAAGGGGTCATCGGATACCCTTTTTCCACATCTTGAAATGATACTTTAGGGTCTTAATGAAAAGTCATAGTTCAGTTAAAATTTCTCAATGGTTGTGTAAAAAAAACCTGTCAAAAAACAAGCTGTTTTGGAGAATTTTCTTTAAATGTTAATGAGCTCTGCTGACCCCGCCCCTCTCTTCCGAGTCGCTCTCAGAGAAACTTTACTTTAGCTGCATTCATTGTGAAACTTGCTAATTTGTACATTATTAGTAAAGGCAATTTGCATGATTAATTTAAAAACCTTATACTCACTTTTTCTGGAGGTAAATCTGGACCAAGAATGATTTGTTTAAAGTTACATTTACACAGATCGGGGGCACATTCCCTTCATAAAAAAATGATGTCGGCTCAGATGTAGCGAGTAAACGATTACTGCTATGTTCATTATTACATCCAACATCAGAACACCTCAATCACTCAGGAGTCATTCTTGTCTACATCTGCTACAGCAGTGAAACAATGGTGGACTGATGACAGTCACTCAGGGGGCGGAGCTAAGGTAAGACACCAGCCCAGTCTGTGCTGAAATGCCACTGTCAATCAAACTATCATGGAGGGGCCTGTCTGTGTGACATTACAAAGACAGCCATCTGAGATCGGCTCGATTTGAAAAGAAAAACATTTTTATCATTATAGTGTTGTTGTGTATACACACTGCCAACACACATTTCAGTTCAAACAACTCGTAAAAGTGCATGTAGCATCTGATTATATCAAGATGTTGCCATTGCAACATTTCTAATTTTCATTTAGTTTAACTTGATTTACTAAAATATAATGCAAATATTAGTAAACTATGCTTTCAAAATAAAAAATACAATAAAATTAATACAAATAAAAACTGTAGGTTATTCTTATAGTTGTAGATTATTGCTGCTGCAAGCAAGTACAGGAACTTGCTACTGCCAATACATATGACGATACGGTGTCATGAGTATTTATGGCATACTGTTGCTGCACAAAAAGCATATAAAATAACCCGTAGCAGATCTATACAAGTGGAGTTGGGGAAGGTAGAGGGTTTCAGAGAAACTCTAGTGAATACTAACCAGCCATATAAATACAAGGCAGTAAGCTTATTGGCTGCTTATACAGCATGAACCAATCAGATTGTGCCAAGTTGTTTAACTCTCTGAATATCATCAGTTACTTTAACACCTGTCAGCGTGAGTTTCATAACTGAACTATACATTCATAACTGAAACTAAACTAATTCTGCTGTAATGCAGCTCCAAAAAACCTTCAAAGAATAAACCCCAGCATTTGTGAACGGAGCATAAATCGAGACACACCTCAGGTGGCTAGTATGCTCAGTGTCTATAACCTCTTGATCTATATTGTTAATTGGATGCATTTGTCGTGCACTCATCCCCTCTGCTAAAGCGATCGCACGCTCTTCTGAAGCTCTGAGAATACATCGCTGACCTTTTCCTCCTGCACAGCTGCTGGAAGGTCACGCAGAGACGCTGCTCGTCTGTACAGTCTG
This sequence comes from Carassius gibelio, assembly GCF_023724105.1. Taxonomy (NCBI): domain Eukaryota; kingdom Metazoa; phylum Chordata; class Actinopteri; order Cypriniformes; family Cyprinidae; genus Carassius; species Carassius gibelio. Next base: position 1,632,741 of record NC_068413.1, on the reverse strand, counting down.
CTATAGGTCTGTACGTTCTTCATGCATGGAATCACAAAATACAGAACCTTGACTCAAGCCATAACTTCTAGTCCCATTGCTATATAAGTAGGCGTTTAGTATGCAGTGTGTTGCAGATTTTCCTCCATGCATATTGTTTCCTTCATGTCATGTCGGCAGGTCTGTATTTACGACATCATAATTATCATGCTTGTGTGACCCAACTACATTGTGAGAATGATGAAATGCATAAAACATAAAAGACTTCATTTTGTGTTTCTAAGTGCCAAGATTTTTTTTTTTTTTTTTTTTTTTAGGGGAGAATATAAATATATGAAATTTCCCAGCGAGTCATTTATTCTGACCCAAATCACTTGAAAGCCCATCACATCCTAATCTTCTGAACTTCCCAGTTTGACTTGAAAGCAGCATATTTGTCATAGTCTTCTAAACCATTAACCTTAAGATTTCATGAATATCAAAAACACAGTCAAAAAGCTGATGAAAGAGAATCGCTACATTTAAAATCACACACTGCTATTCTGCTTGTAATATTTCTGCTGTATTTAATGACTTTCACAGTATGCAAATGCTTAGTATGCATTTGCCCAGCGTTATTTTAATAACATTGATATTGAATTAGATGTTACTTTTATATTTTCTGTTTTTATGTAAAAACCTAAACTAAATGGAAACGAGAAAGCTTGTTCTGGGAACTAGCAGAAATCAAATTTTATTTTTCTATTTTCATGTATTTATTTAGTCATTTCATGTGTATTTAAAGTAATGATTTTTGATTTCTTTTAATTTTGCTTTTCATTGTAGTTTTGGTCCTAATTGGTGATACGACAATAACCTATTGTGATTACGATGGTGATTTTTTTACTGTGAATACTGATCTGATCTGAGAACAGTGAGGATCACAGACAGAAATAATTTCCCTCACTATGACACAGTCAGAGAATCATCACACACAGAGAAACTATCCAGAGCCTCTGAATGCCAATTACACACCATCAAACACTGTCTCAATGCCTTTCCCAGCCTGAAACGGCGTTCCCAAGCAGGTCGGATCATGTTAGTGAATCACAGGAGAGCGCGGGGGGCCCGTCTCATTTCACTAGAATCCAGCGACGCCTCTGAGGTAATCAAGACAGACAGAAAATGAGGTTTACCAGAGTCTATTAGTAATTAAGGTTAATTGGGAAATGTATCTTAGCCTGTCGAGCTCGCTGTGTGTGTTGACCCTGTTAAAGATCCAATGAGCCTGGAGTTACAACATACAGACAAACACCATTAACACTACTACTGTAGGTTTGAAGATACTATAATAAAAGTATATTATGCTTATAATAAAGCATGACAACTTTTAGGCTGTAACAATGACAAATACACTAGCTCCGTGCATAAAATTACAAATTAATTGTGCCGAATGTGCACTTGTGCATTTCAAATCTTAAAAGTGTATTTTTAAAAAACTTAATATCAGATTGAAATTTTTGACCTTGAAATGAAGATGCAGTCACATGACGTGATGAAATAGCTAATGCTGCTGCCTATGAATATTATTGAGTAAAGTTTGGCTTTGTAAATCAGAGACTTTTAGACAGATTGACTAGTTTTGTCTTTGATGAGATGTAAGTTTGTCTCGTTATTATGGGTGTATGCTGTTTAGATTTTCAGAAGATCCTGAAACATGCAGTAGAGTTTTAAAATGCAAAGAACAGAGACAGTGAAACCTCCTGTGAATGCAGAATATATGTGAAATGTGGTTAGCTGACAAGCATGTTGATCTATAGATGCTCTCAGCAGGCAGTTTGAGATACTGTATCTGATGTGCATTTAAACCACTTTCTCTTTCTGTTTTATATTTATAAAAATAAAATAAAAAACAGGTTAACCTGTTTTAAAGCATGAAAACTGTTCAGTATGGTTTACAAGCTCTGAACCATTAACCAAGCATCTAAACTAAGTGTTTGAGATTGAAGCTTATTTCTGTAAACTGATATTGTGAATTACCTGGCCATTGACTGTTTCATGCAGCAGAATCTCTGATTAACATTTACATAAGTCATGCTTGTCAATCGTCTGATTGACAGCTCTTTTGACCTATAGCATCGCTGCTGTGCCCTTTGGGGGGCGGCAGCTTGGACAGGTGAGGAGGAGAGAGTTTGTGTGCAGGATTTAAATGAATTCAGTTCAGATAAGAGAGAAATTCATAAAAATATGATTCAGATATTTTGTTTAGGTGTAGGGAAATTTTAATTTCCAATTTGTCCAGTTGTGAGTATCATTGTGTAGACGTTCCCATTACTTTCCTGAAAGTGTTCTCTAAACTTCTGCATTTAAATTCTCGGAATGTTTGGAATCGTGAGCTTTTTTGAATATTTTTAAAATGCTGTTTGATCTTTGTTTTTTAGCTTCGGTTTTAGTTAACTATTATAAACCGAGTACCACCGAAAATATCTTCTTTTAACATTTTATATATGCTATTCTTGTCATAACCATTAATACACTTACATTAGCCAACATTAAATTACTGTATAGTCTATTGGTGAGTATTTATAAAGAATGCATTTCCTACAGTAGTAGCAGTATATACAGTACAGTAAAACTATCTGTAAAACATCATCTAATAAATAATCAAGCCAACATGACCTATGTGACATCTACAAAAACAGAAAAAGTTGTTTCAGAGATGGAGCAGGTTATCTGATTTCGATAAAAGACAAACATTCGTTTCTTTGGAATAAAATGCACGGATGAATCATTCACAGTAAGATCATGTTGACAGAAGGTTGACTTCAACACTATTTTAACAGCTTTGGTTTTGTAACATTAGCTAAAGGTTTTTGAATGTTAACTGTTAAGTGGACCGTGTGTGTGTGTGTGTGTGTGTGTGCTGTCAAACTCACCAACCGCAGCATCTGAGCCTGTTAAATGGATTTGTGTCTTTTGTTTGTGTTGAGTGGGAGCTGTGATTCACTCTCTTTATCAGAAACACAAAACAACAGCCACACTGCAACCTCATCCTGAATGACAGACTCCTCCTGACACCAGGCCTCTCTCTCAGTCTCTCTGACAGCATCTCTTTCTCTCGCACAGCTCAACAGCCTCCGTGAGACCTGCTTTTCACGCACCATCAAACCCGTCAGCGCTGAGGCACAGATACTCCTCTATACACACTGCCCAGAGTCTTTCAGCAGAATCACCTCCGCACACACAAAGCACTGGTCTAGGGATCGTTCTGTCTTTAAAGCCAACATTAAAAATTAAATAAATAATAAATATGAAGCAGCACAGCTGTTTTCAACACTGACAATAATAAGAAAAGTTTTACCTGCATATTAGAATGATTTCTGAAGCATCTTGTGACAATGAAGACAATAGTAATGATGCTGAAAATTCAGCTTTGCATCAGAGGAGTATGCAAAATATATTCAAATACATCATGGTTATTTTAAATTGTAAAAATATCTCACAGTTTTACCAGACCAGACTTGACTTAACATTCTTACCAAGACTGTATTTAACTTCTTAAAGTAATAGTTCATCACTAAATGAAAATGTGTTGAAAATATCCTCACTCTCAAGGCCGTCCAAGATGTGGATGATTTTGTTTCTTCATCAGATTTGTAGAAAAGTAGCATTCCATCCTTTCCTCGCTAATGGATCGTCTGCAGTGAATGGGTGCCGTCAGTGCAATTACTGGAGAAAACTATATCTTGGATATAGGACTTGTATTTTGGCCAGAAACAATGGTCTGAAGTTAAAATATGTTAATAATGGATTTGCTTCTTACAAATGCACAGCCTTTGCCTTCTCGATGGACTGGGGTGGAGTGCATTATTGTGATGTTTTCATCAGCTGTTTGGACTCTCATTCTGACGGCACCCATTCACTGCAGAGCACCCATTGCTTAATAAGTAATGCAATGCTACATTTCTCCAAATCTGATGAAGAAACAAACTCATCTACATCTCGGATGACCTGAGGGTGAGTACATTTTCAGCAAATGTTCACGGGCGAACTTGGTATAAACACTGGTCTTATTCATTTACATTACATTTATTCATTTAGCAGATGCTTTTATCCAAAGCAACCTACAAATGATGGCAATAGAGGCAATCAAACCAACAAAAGAGCAATGATATCTAAATGCTGTAAGTCTCTGTTAGCCTACCAGTATACAAAGCAAAGTAAAGGCATAATAAATAAAAAGAATGTGCTAGTGTCAAAAGGTAATTTTTTTAAAAGTCAAAAGAATAGAAAAAGATTATAAATCTGGACAAATATTCACAAATATTAAAACACAAACGCACAGGAGGCTAGCTACATTTTTCCAGTTGAACATTTAGTTTTATTTATGTTCTAGAAGTAAAATGAGTTTTCATGTTGACTTTAGGTGAATATCAGCAGTGAAGAGTCTTGAAGATACATCAGTTTCCATGTGGAAGTGTTTCTAAAGGTCAAAGGGGATTTTGACTAGAATGTGATCAGACTGAAATCACAAGTAATTTCCATTTAAGTGACATAAATGTCATTGAGTGTGTGTGTGTGTGTGTGTGTGTGTGTGTGTGTGTGTGTGTGTGTGTGTTTGTGCTGTGAAGAGAAGCTCAGTCAGCACAGATGGCCAGAGAGGGCATGAGCCCTGAAGTGTCACATACACACACACACACACACACACACACACACACAAACCACCTTCAGCTTCACTTTTAAAGACCCTTGTGCCTGGAAAACAAGACTTCCATACTTTGCAGTACCTGGACGCTGTCTCTCTATTCTTTTTTCTCTCTCTGTGTCTGTTTCCCCCCCAAAGTCTCTGTAAGCATTCACGTATCACTGGCTTTGGCAAACCACTAAACACACACACACACACACACACAGGCATGTCAACTTCATGGGTTTTGTCTTGTCAAGTGTGACAATCTGAATAAATCTTCAGGTTCAGTTCAGGTGAGAGAGTATACAGATTTCAGATTTTAGTATTCAGATGAAGTCAAAGTATGACTTCTGACTTCTATCATATCAGATGGATGGATGGATGGATGGATAGATAGATAGATAGATAGATAGATAGACAGATAGATAGATAGACAGATAGATAGATAGATAGATAGATAGATAGATAGATAGATAGATAGATAGATAGATAGATAGATAGATAGATAGATAGATAGATAGATAGATGGATAGATAGATGGATGGATGGATGGATGGATAGATGGATAGATAGAGAGAGATAGATGGATGGATGGATGGATGGATGGATAGATGGATAGATAGAGAGATAGAGAGATGGATGGATAGATATTATTATAAATTTACATATTAGTTTATTAGTATACATTTCTAAATAAATTTACTTTGCATATAAATAAATGTTTTATAAATTTGTATGCTTGACACTTGAAGCTGAATATATGTGAAACTTGGTGAACATTTAACAATGTAAATATATAATATTGATGATCATGTCAAGTGTTATCCGTATATCTAGAATATTTCTGGTTTGGTGTTGATAAAGTGGCATTCGAGCCGTAATGGGCCTGTGGCTGTACAGAATACAAACAGAGCTTGTTGGTTTTCTATAGAACGTGTTAATGAAGTTATTTGTGGAAGCAAATAAAGGCTCAGACAGAGGCGTCAGAGCATTTTGATTTAGCTCTTGTCATGCTGACACTTCCTGACAGAGTAACGGATCGTATGAAGTGATCAGCTCGCTGCTTCCTGCCTGTCTGCAGTCTGACTTTCTGTTTCTATTATTATTGTTCTCTTTATCTGTGTGCAGAGCGGCACATCATACCCTCGTCTGACAGCTCGCTTGTTGCTACGGGAAACCTCTCATTAAAACGTCTTGACGAGCACAGATGTTAAAGGCCTTGACGAGCAGATATTAAAGTAAACATGACTGAGATTTAGAGAAAGATACAGATGCACAGGAGTCTGGACGAGTCTGTAGCGGCGCACCGGTTGCTTCCTCGTCTTTTCTCGACCCCTGCGGTGAAAAGCGTCGTCCAGACATGGAGAGGAAATTCAGCTGATTCACAGAAGCTCTGAAAATCTGCTTTGAGAATAGGAAATAGGAAAACAACAGGCTGTGTGAGATGAGATGCCCACAGGGTTATAGATGGAGGAGGAATAGGACTTGATTGTTTGTGCATGAGAATAAAACATCAAATGAGCAAACGTGATGATTTTTAAAAGAGGAATGATTTATTAATGAATAAAATTATACTGATGCTTTCGTGTATTTTAGTTATGAACTGGAACTGATTTTGCGTATGCCATCTTAAGTGGTTTTCTTAATTAAAAGGAATGTATTTGCATAATGTTTACAGTGCCGTTCAAAAGTTTGGGGTCAGTGAGATAAAAAAGAAATATATATATATATATATTATTATTACTTTTATTCAGCAAGGATGCATTAAATTGATCAAAAGTGGCAGTGAAGACATAATGTTACAAAAAATTTCAATTTCAAATAAGTGCTGTTGAATTTTCAACATTGATAATCATCAGAAATATTTATTGAGCAGCAGATCAGCATATTTTCATGATTTCTGAAGATCATGTGACACTGAAGACTGGAGGAATGATGCTGAAAATACAGCTGTGCATCACAGAAATAAATTACATTTTAACATATATTCACATAGAAAGTCAAAGTTGTAATAATATTTTACAATATTACAGTTCTTACTGCATTTTCATAAAATAAATATATATGTGTGTGTGTGTGTTATGCATGCATTCAATACAGAAAAATAGCAATAAAATATTTTATAATTTAAAATGTAAAATATAATTTGTTCGGCAAAATTCAAACTCTATAAAATAGCGTAATCTTAATAATTATTTTCTTGATCAGAGTATTGCATCTCTCACTCAGCAACATGATTTGAGTATTGCATTATTCGCCTAACAACATGTTGACGTCAAACTATTGTCAGTTGTTGCCTGTGTGTAGTGTTCTAAGTGAGTCACACACAGGCTTCAGTGCGCTGTGTTAGTAGCCTATACATACAGCACACACTGAAGCAGCTCACTAGGGTTTGGAACAAAGGACAGAAGGGACAGAATGAGAGGGTGTGAGTATTCGAAAGGTTACACAGCCCCGAGTGATCAGAGGCGCTCAGACAGCGTGTGTGTGTGTGCAGTGGTCGGCCCGTCACTATTGATCAAGCACACTGTCATTACTCGCTCTCTTGCTGGAGGTCAGCCTTGTGCTATTTTTACGCGGCTCTAATTTTTTCTGTGTTTTTGTTCTCGCCACTTGCTTGAGTTGGTGTTTCAGCCCTCTGGGAAATGCCAGCGAATCACAGACACCACGGACAGGGAGGCAGAGCTTCACCTGACTGCACTGGGAGTTATTTTGGTCCAGGTGCGTCAGTCAGACGGGCGACGCTGTGCTCGGCGTATCCCATGGTGCCACTGGTCACCCTGCTGTCATTAGCACTCTGAGATCCAGAGGGAATAATCTCTGCTGTTCTAGAACATCACATCCACACCTGACACAGCGCACAGTGAGCACTACCAAACCATCAGATATAGGAGCCAAACATAGATTATATTAAATATACACTTTATATACGTTATTTATATTATGATATATATTACATAGCATTTAATTATGAGTTGCAAATGTGTGTGTGTGTGTGTCATAAACAACATTGAGGACATAAACAAGTGTATACACACACACACCCACACCCACACACACACACACACACACACACACACACACACACACATATTTTTACTAGTTTTAAGCAATATTTAATAATTGTTTAACAGTTTAAATATATACAAAAATAATATATACAAAATGTTAAATATAGATTTAACAAAATAGTAGATTTAAAACATATAGATTTAATAAAATCGTACATATTGCTTAAGTTATCTGAATTATTTGTAAGCAATATTAAATATTTTGTAAAATAATATTAAATATTATTTAAAATAATATATTCTGAATATCAAAAATTGCTATAATAAATAAAATATTTAGCATATTATACTATATGTATTTTTGTTTTCATTATTTTATTAAAATAATTAATGCAAAATTCATTTGGGGGGAAAAAAACATGTGTTTCACAATTCACTTAACAGGGATAAATAATTATTTACAGGGATACATTCATTTTTTAGATTCACGCTTGCATCAAAATTAGAAATTCGAATTCTGGATCCTGTTTGTTACGGGATGTTGTTGTCTCTATTAAATTTCATTGCTATTCCAGGAGTTGAATTGCAATTGAAAGGCCTTCTCAGTGGCACTATTAATGATACAGGCCAGCAGCACATACAGACACAGACAAAGAGACAGCACGGGCATGAAGCCCAGCATCACCAGAGGGCAGCTAACACAAAAAAGATTAGAAATTCTGCCGGAAACACAGAGCCTGCAGCACACTCAGACTCACGTGTGTGTGTGTGTGTGTGTGTGTGTGTGTGCGGCCTGAATGAAATGAATGGAAGAGCCTGCGGTGCTGGAGAGGGAAGCGCTGCTGTAATATCACGCAGGCTCTGGGTGTTTTTGCCCAAGATCTTGGATCTGACAGCCGAGAGCAGCTCTGAATTCAGCTCCGCTCTTTCATTCGCCGGCTCGCTGTGTATAAATCGGGTTTGTTGATCTGCCTTTGACAGCGAATCGGTCTGATCCTGACCTGTCAGATGGCAGGTGTCAACCTGCGTCAGGAAAACCTCTTTGAAACTGTAGCTGCGTGGATACGAGACACTCATAATTTATTGAAATACGTTTTAAATAGGTTTGCTGATAGTCTGCAGGCTGCGCCAAACTCACATCACCGCTCATCTCAGCACTTTAAATTATGTTTGTATATTAGTATTTAAACATAAATATGTTCAACTAAACCTAACGTTTTTGTATACTTCATAAAACACTTCTGAACCACAAAAAAACAGCAGACGGGCTGAATGAAAACGCAAATTCTCTCTCTGACAGCAGGTGGCGCTTATGGAACAGCAGCGATGCAGTGTTTTCTTGGTTACCTCTGTAAACAAAGCAGTATTGCGCTTATAAATACTACTTTAGTATGCATTATACAGAGGCAAGATGAAAACAAAATACCTCTTAAACTTTTCTAAAGACTTTCAGTGTCCTTCAGAGATGCATTCATATAAACTCCCAACCCCCAACTCTATCGTGATTTGTTTAATATCTCAAGCGACATATATCGTCACATATTTTTATTGATTTTCAACCGGCTCAAGGTTCATCAAAACACTCCCAAAAACAGGTGATTGATGTCAGATTATGCATTCATTCATTTTCAACTCTTTACTAAGCATCACTGTTAATATTGCTCATATTGTTAGTTTATAGGTTTTGAAACAACCCCTAACTCACTTTAATTACCTTAAAGTGTGCATCTTGTTAAAAAAGCTATTCAGCTGCATCACAAGTGCTCAGATTTACGATATTCAGTCTTTCAAAAAAGGGAAAAGTAAGTAGAAAAGCCACATCATGCAGCGATGAGTTTTGTGCATGCAAACATCTTCGGAAAATGTACCGATCTACTTTTCTTTTGAAGCCAGAAGAGGATGACTTGATGTTATTAGGCCGTTATCATATTTGACTGCTTTAACATAATGTGCATGAGCTGCAGGAACGCTCTCGTACGAGGTTAAAATCTCTGCCCTTCAGTCAGAAGATATGAAGATCTCCAGTGTAAATCAAGCGCATCATCCTTCCCAGCATGCATGGGGAATGACAAGATGTTTTCTCAGCCCTCCCTCTCAGCGCGTGTCAGGTGTCTGCATCCGCTCTCTCTGTTGTTGTTTCAGTGCAATGTTTGAGGAGCGTCTCTGAAGATGCAGCAGTGTGCGTGTGAGCGAGTTTCTATAGGTCAAGGGCTCTTTTGCATTTTAATCAACTGCTTGCCAATTAACAGCTGTGTTTAAGTTTGCTGCACGGGTTTAATTTATTTAGCCCATGTCTCACTTCTGACTGGAACATTTGTTTACAGAACCCAGTCGCAACGTACAGCTGGAGCATTCGTACGCAAACAACATGTGCTTCTGCTCTGTGTGATTGTGCCTTATTAGAAATGAGTTCACGAATGTACAAAACTGAAATCAACTTCAAATCCATTCCAAATCGATTGCAATCGATTAAGTAAATATTTCTTTATATTTTCTAAAATAGGTCCACTAAAATTATGCTCACAAAGGTTGCATTGATTTGTTTAAAAATACAGTAAAAATAGAAAAATTGCTAGATATTATTACTATTCGATATAGCTGTATATTGACACTATATAACTGTTTTCTATGAATATGTTAAAATGTAATTGATTGCTGTGATGCATCATTCAGCATCTTCAGAAATCATTCTAATATGCTGATTTGCTGCTTAAAAAACATTTCTGATTATTGTCAATGTTGAAAGCAGTTGTGCTGCTTCTATCAAAAGTTTGGGGTTAGTATGATCTATTTTTTAAATAAATTTATACTTTTATTTAAAAAGGATGCATTAATCAAAAGTGACGGTTTAAAAGATGTTTATAAACGTTTTCTATTTCAAATAAATGTTGTTCTTTTGAACCTTCTATTCATCAAAGCATCCTGAAAATTAAAATGTATCAAGATTTCTACAAAAATGTGAAGCAGCACTGTTTACCACATTGATAATTATCAGAATTTTTTTTTTGAGCCGCAAATCAGCATATTTTCATGATTTCTGAAGATCATGTGACACTGAAGAGTAAAGCAGTGATGCTATTTAAAAATTCAGTTTTGATCACGGAAATAAATTACATTTTAACATTTATTCACATTTCTAAACACTTATTTTAAATTGTAATAATATTATAAATTTTTTATGTATTTTCGTCAAATAATTACAGCCTTGGTGAGACTTCATTACAAAAATCTTGTGTATTTTTGATTTCAAATAAAATTGCTCAAATTTAATTTATTTTATTCTGGCTGCTCATAATACTAGCACTTTAAATATGCAGTGAATTCTTGCTGACGTGCAGTTGCATATTTAGCTGTTTGGATGTGTTTTTTGCTTATGATGAAGCAGTATTACAGTGATCTTGGAGTAAGAGAGAACATCAACGCTTCAGGCAAAATCCCAGAAGTCTCTGCTCTCTATCCGCAGCACACCACACAACATCTCATGTCAAAACATTCGAGAACTAAGAAGCAGAAGTCACTCTCCTCTGAAATTAGTGCTCACACTTAAACTAATGAAGAAGTAGACAAATGTATTTATCATGAATATTCATAACCCTGATGCAAGACGGGTGACAGTGATGAGCATAGCCTCTCAGATGCACACAAGAAACCAAAACACTATTTATAACCATGTGAACGTGGTTTTGTTATCAAGGTGTATGTGTGCGCATCTGTGTTTCTCACACATTTCATGCATTCAGATATGAATATGTAAAGGATGTATGGTTTTACTTGTGCTGGTCTTTGTCAATTCACAACATGCACGCCACTTATAGGAATCGTTCACCTAAAAACAAAAATTTGCTAAAATTTTACTCTTTTTAGAAATGTATCATTGCATCACTTGATCATCAATGAATGCTCTGCAGTGAATGGGTGCCGTCAGAATGAGAGTCCAAACAGTTGATAAAAACATCACAAGTAATCCACATCACTCCAGTCCATCAGTTCACATCTGGAGAAGCCAAAAACTGAAACAAAATTAAAATACGAGTTCGAAAAATCCATAATAACAATTCCTCCAGTGAAAAAAGTCCATCTCCTGTTTGTCTCTCACAACAAAATCCACCCACATATTTACTTGGAGAAGCAATATTATGGACTATGGATGGATTATGGATTATTGGTGGACTGGAGTGCTGTGGATTATTTGTGGATTATTGTGATGTTTTTAACAGACCCTTATTCTGACGGCACCCATTCACTGCAGTGAGTTTGGTGATGGAATTCTACATTTCTCCAAATCTGATGAAGAAACAAACTCTTTTGATATTGTTTGCAATATCATGTGTGTGTGAGTGTGTGTGTGTGTGTGTGTGTGTGTGTGCATGTGCATGTGAGTGCTTTTCGATTACACATTTGAAGCATGCAAGGTCACATGGTTACACATGGAAAACTGTAATTAGTGAATGTTTCTCATTCGCTCTGTAATTACAGAATAAGCGCTTTGAAATGCTTGAGATTGTTTAAATGGAATCAGAAAGACACAGCGTGTGGCCTTTATGTCTGTTGTGCACACACACACACACACACACACACTTGGGGCTGTTCACACAAGACGTGTTTTTGTATTCTGCTTGGTCTTGGGATGCATTTTTAAGATGGCATTTTTTATGCAGAATCCATTATGCATATCTTTATTTTTACTCTTTATTCTCTTCTCAAGCACAACTAATCTGTCTCTCTGTCTGTCTGTCTCTCCGTCTGTCTGTCTTTCAGGAGTGAAGTTCAGAGGAACCACTCAGTCCAGACAGGTGAGATCATGCAGATGTTCTTCTTTGTTCTTAAACTTTGCATTCTTCACTATGGGGCTCTTCAGAAACACATCTGAGGCAGATTGCTGGGCTGTAACCTGCAGTCACTAATCAAATGAACCCTGACTTCATAACGAACTAATCACCTCGTTATTACTGGATTTATAATTATTCAATTCATTGACTTTATTGCACCTTAATGAATTCAAATGAGAGAGTTAAATTGATATTTGCCACAGGCGACGTGTTTTTGGAAATCAGGTGTCGTTGAGAATTAAGCAGAAATCCTCGTCAATTAGCGGATTAGAGAGATTCAGAGTGAGTCACAGAACACAGATGAGCTTTAATGAGACACATTCATCCTGCGATCACAAACAGGTGACTGGCGCCATCTGATGGCTACAAAACATACTGAGACACCAGCCAGACCTTTCCAAATTATATTTAGGCCATGCATCATTATGCATTATAGATTAAATATCAACATTGTCACGTTTTCTGTCGATGCATTATATATTTTATTAAAATGTTGCTTTTAGGATTTCGTTTTTTACATTTATCTATTCATTCCTTTTATATATATATATATTATTATTATTTATTTAATTTTTTACATCTTCCTTGCTTTTAGGATTGTTCATTTTTATTTATTTAATTGGTCATACTTTATTTTAGGGTCCAATTCACACTATTAACTAACCATTAACTATAACGTTTGCCTCAATTAACTCCTTGTTTGCTGCTTATTAATAGTTTATAAGGTAGTTGTTAAGTTTAGGGAATTGGGTAGGATTATGGATGTCATGCATTATATGTACTTTATAAGCACTAATAAACAGCCAATATGTTAATAATAGACATGCTAATAAGCAGCTAGTTATCAGTGTGAATTGGACCCTATACTAAAGTGTTACCATTTAATTTTTTATTACACTTCCCTATTAAAGGCATCGATCAATATTTTAAGTTATATTAAAATCCATTTATATATATATATATATATATATATATATATATATATATATATATATATATATATATATATATATATATATTATTATTATTATTATTATTATTATTTTTATTTATTTTTTTAATTCCCTTTACTTAAATGCATCCATCTTTTTTAGTTTCTCATTATTGTAATAGTAGCCTAATTAAAATCATCCTATCTGAACACAATGCTTTTGTTTTAATTAAATGTGAATTTAATTCAGGGCAATAAATACCATGTATACGCATAAATGAATTGCTTCATATTTAAAATATTACAATTTTTAAAAAAAATATTTTAGACAATGAAAATTTGGAGTAAATTCATTTACAATCTCTAAATGAATTTTTAATAATTAAACATATTTTTTGAGAGAGAGTGAGAGAGAAGTAAAACAAAGTAACTACTCTTAAAATGTCAATATTAATTAATTGTAAAATTATACAAAATTAATTTCAATAATAGTTTATAAACAATTAATTTATTCTTCTTTTCTGGTGCAACAGAATTAAACATGTTCCTCTTATAATGTCAGAATGCTTCATGGGTTTGTTTTCTCTCTCTCTCTCTCTTTCTCTCTCTCTCTCTCTGTGTATGTGTGTGTGTGTGTTTAAAGGAGCAGTGCTCTCAGTTCAGTGAGGTCGTGGGCAGCGTCTCGGCTCGGATCAACCATCATTCAGAGGAGAGCGACGTTGACCCCATCTCACCGATGCAGCTGCCAGACTCCCAGTGGAAGCGTCAGGCCGCCACGCCGGGGTCCCGAGAGCACGACCCGGGCTCTCAGCGGGTCACAAAACGTCACCGGAAACTATTAAAGACCAGCCCGGTGCTGCGACCCCACACGAACTCTTCCCTGCAGAGCTCACGCCGTCTCTCTGACGTCCAAGAGTCCCGCCGGCGGATCGTACGCGAGGTCTGCGGGAAATATCGGAGTAATATTTCACGGACGATAACGCCGCATCTCGTCTCGCGGATTTACGTGGAGGACCGTCACAAACTCCTGTACTGCGAGGTGCCTAAAGCCGGGTGCTCCAACTGGAAGAGAGTCCTGATGGTTTTAGCCGGCGTCGCCAACTCGACACGGGAAATCAATCACGTGGCCGTTCATTACGACAATCACCTGAAACGCCTGGACAGCTTCGACCGGCAGGGCATCACGAAGCGTTTAGAGACCTACACCAAAGTCCTCTTCGTCCGAGAGCCGATGGAGCGACTGGTGTCTGCGTTCAGGGACAAATTCGAGAGTCCTAATTCCTACTACCATCCCGTCTTCGGAAAGCCCATCATCTCCAAATACAGGGTGAATGCATCGCAGACGGCTCTGAAGACGGGGAGCGGCGTGACCTTTCGAGAGTTCATCCACTATCTTTTAGACGTGCATCGTCCCGTGGGAATGGACATCCATTGGGAAGCGGCCGACCAGCTCTGTAGCCCCTGCCATCTTCACTACGACTTCATCGGGAAGGTCGAGACCTTAGAAGAAGACGCCAACTTCCTTTTACGAAAGATCGGTGCGCCGGAGAACCTGTCGTACCCCTCGTTCAAAGACGGGAACCCCAAAGCGGCCAGAACTTCCACTCAGATCACACAGCATTATTTCTCGCAGCTGAACGCGTCTGAGCGCCAGCGGGCGTATGACTTCTACTACATGGACTACTTGATGTTTAACTACTCCAAACCTTATAAAGACCTGTACTGACGCTCATGCTTTAACCCCTTGTTACCTGTCCGTCGTCTGATCAGTGCTTCAGAGACTAATTCGACTCATTTATAATTACACAGTCTCATCCTCTTTGGAGATTCAGCTGTCGATAACCCGGAGCACATCACACCTTTACATAAATTGCTCTTTATTTGCCATTAAATAGTCTGAGTTGTGTCCCAATCCGGCTTGACTCGACAAGTTACCAGTGACTTGCTCATCTACCACAACTGAGCCTAGTGTAAAATGTTTAGTATACAAATAAATTAATGCAACTGTAAGAGATTGGGGTCAACTAGGGTTTTAAATTAAAAATGAAGTAATACTTTTATCCATCAAGGATGCATTAAATTGCTACAAAATTGACAGATTTAAAAGATTTATATTAGAATCGATAAAGTGATATAAAAGAATATTAAATCCATTTTAACATATAATTTTATATATACACATTTTCTCAAATTCTCTTTACTTAATTAAATGCATCCATATTTTTAGTTTCTCATTATTGTAATAGTAATTAAGTAAAATCATCCTATCTGAACACCATGATTTTGTTTTGATTAAACTTGAATTGAATTCAGTTCAATAAATACTATGTAGACGCATTAATTAATTACTTCATATTTAAAATATTATAATTAAAATATATATATTTTACATTTAATGAGAATTTGGGGTAAATTCTCAATTTGGGGTAAATTAATTTATAATTTCCAAATGAACTTTAAATAATTAAAAATATTTGTTGAGAGAGAGTGAGAGAGAAGTAAAACAAAGTACCTACTCTAATAATGTCAATATTAATTTATTTAAATTTATTAAAATTAATTTCAATAATAGTTTTAAAACAATTAATTTTAAAATATTTTTTCTTTTTTTCTGGTGCAACAGAATTAAACATGTTGCTCTTATAATGTCAGAATATATAGAATTTTAAATTAAAAGAGATTAATACTTTTATCCATCAAGGATGCATTAAACTGATACAAAATTGACAGTAAGGATATTAAAAAAATTATATTAGAAATAAATTATGTCCTTTTTAACGTTTTTCTTCATCAAAAAATCCTGAAAACAAAAACCTTTTACAAATATTTTTCTTCACATTAAAATATTTTTTGGTAAAACATTTTTTGGTGGTGTGAAATTTAACTCTCTCCATATATAGTTAATTTACTTATCACTGAAGACTGGAGTAATGATGCTGAAAATCACAGAAATAAATTACATTTTAACATATACTCATATAGAACACAGTTGTTTTAAATTGTAATAATATTTAACAATTTATCCGTATTTTTAATCAAATAAATGCTGCCTTATTGAGCAGAAGAGACTTAATTCAAAAACATTAACAAATCTTACCAACCCCAAACATATGCAGTGGGCTTTTGGACCAATGAGGTGTCAGTGTAGGCGGGGCTTCACTAACTTGTAACCAAGTATTAAACAAAATATCTCTGTTAAGGACAGAAACTGCCCATCTCTTACAAAAATACCACGGTATTATTATTGTCAGCAAGGTATTCTTTGCAAAAACGAAGTATATATATATATTACTGTAAGAAGTTCACTCACTTCCCTTTCGCAAACACTCAATCCTCCACCACTAACTACACTGATATTTTCAGATAAATCTATAATCTATCTATAATTGTAAAAAGGGCATTCAGAGGACTCTATTTTTCTATGTAGCCTATTTGTAAAACAGCTTTAGATGTGATTGAAGCTTTTGTGCAAATTCATCTCTGAAGTCACTGACCATCTGTTGGGTTTCTGCACTAGATCTTTAGACCATGTTTATTAGACTAGGACGTGTGTGTGTGTGTGTGTGTGTGTGTGTGTGTGTGTGTGTGTGTGTGCAACACTATGCTGATGTGTGTACGTGAGTTTCTTTCCAAACACAGCACATTAAATGACTATATAGAACTGAACAGATTTTATTTATCCAATGCAAAGTACACCGTTTAAGAGCTATATATGGTGAGCATAATATATTTCTATTTTGTTTTATTTTATTAGAGATCACAGAGAGTAGATTTATGTCATATGAAGACTGAGTCAGCTTTATAACCGCGAGCATCTCTTCTGTCACCCGCTTCCCTCACACTTCTTTAAGAATACATTTATAAATATATATATATATAGATCTATATGATATCACACATACAGAAACTGGTGAATGTATAACTGTTGTTAGTGCAAAACTGTACAAATCCATATGATCTATACGCCCTTTGCCTTATTTGACACTGCCA
Organism: Carassius gibelio; assembly: GCF_023724105.1. Classification (NCBI taxonomy): domain Eukaryota; kingdom Metazoa; phylum Chordata; class Actinopteri; order Cypriniformes; family Cyprinidae; genus Carassius; species Carassius gibelio. The sequence goes on along the minus strand of NC_068413.1, from coordinate 1,615,335 downwards.
GTGTTTCAGGAAGAGCTGCAGTCGCAGGCTGACAGTGAATAAACATTTTGTCTTTGGCTTTTTTTGTCTTTTTTATGTGTCTTAAATGTGTTTTCTGAGCAGTGAACATCAGGTGAAATGGATCATTCTGCTCTACTGTAAGAGATGTAAAACATGTTTAGACAAATGCACATTATTTTATGAATAAATGCAACAGTATATCTTAATATTTAAAATATTTGTTATGTTAAAATATTAATATATGTTAAAAAAAATTTTTATGTATTGATGTTATAGTAATTTCTATACTTCGATATACATACTGTACAGACCAAAAGTTTGGAAACATTACTATTTTTAATGTTTTTGAAAGAAGTTTCTTCTGCTCATCAAGCCTGCATTTATTTGATCAAAAATGCAGAAAAAATCTGTAATATTGTGAAATATTATTACAACTTAAAATAATAGTTTTCTATTTGAATATACTTTAAAAAAATAATTTATTCCTGTGATGCAGCGCTGAATTTTCAGCATCATTCCTCCAGCCTTCAGTGTCACATGTAACATCAGTCGATCACATGATCATTTAGAAATCATTCTCATATTCTGATTTATTATGAGTGTTGGGAACAGTTCTGCTGTCTAATATATTTGATCAATAAAAGGTTAAAAAGAACTGCATTTATTCAAAAAAACAAAAAAATCTAATAATATATTTTCTTTACTATCACTTTGTATCAATTTAACACATCCTTGCTGAATAAAAGTATTGATTTTATTAAAAAAAAAAAAAAAGAAAAAGAAAAATTACTGACCAGTAGTGTATATTGTTATTACAAAATATTGATGTTTTAAAAACATAGCTTCTTTCTTTTCTTTACTTTTTATTCATCAAAGTATCCTAAAAAAGTATCACATGTTCTGAAAAAATATTAAGCAGCAGAACTGTTTCCAACTTTGATAATGAATCATCATATTAGAATGATTTCTAAAGGATCATGTGATAATGATCCTAAAAATTCAGCTTTGCATCACAGAAATAAATGATCATTTAAAGTATAATACATTTAAAAACAATTATTTTAAATTGTAATAATATTTCACAATATTACAATTTTTTCTGTATGTTTGATCAAATAAATGCAGGCTTGATGAGCAGAAGAAACTTCATTAAAAAAAAGTAATGTTTCCAAACTTTTGGTCTGTACTGTAGGTACATTTTATGTTTTACAATATATATATATATATATATATATATATATATATATATATATATATATATATATATATATATATATATATATATATATATGTGTGTGTGTACACATTTTATAATGTAAATGTGTTAACTCTATGTTGTATTTTAATTTAAGTAGAAAAAATGCTTAATGTATACTTTTTAATATAAATTATTTTGAAGTTTGAGTTCAAGATTAGGTAGCCTACTAGAAAATATATATATTTTTAATTTTTTTATATAAATATGTAAAATTTATATTATTTAAAAAATATGAAAAATCTATTTTATATATTTATTAATGTTTAGAGATCACTATTATTATTACTCAAATTAATTTCAGCAAAAACCCAAACATTGAACATTTACTCATCCTAACCATATTTTCACATCAGTTTTATATAATTTCATCGTGATGGCATATTCTGTGTCAGCCGGACGTGATGTGTTTTCATTTTGTTTAAGGGTCAATCATTTTTGTGTAAATCCCTGTGGAGCCGCTAAATCATGTTGGATGAGGTTCTTCTGACGCTGCGAGATGAAACAAACACTTTGATTGATTTGACAACAGCTGAATCTGTAAGTAAATCACATCAGCTCCTGAGGACACAAACACACGCCTCGCATATCAACGAGTCTTCACAGCAAACAAATACATTTACTCCGTCTTCAAACCGTTTAGGAGATGTTTTATGATGGCAGGGCGACATTCACGAATGCTGTTTAACCCGATCTCATGAATGTGTGTTTCATTGCCACGATTTTCTATTTTGCATGGCCTATACTTGTATGCACAAACTGACTTTTTGGCATGCATATGATTCACAGTTGTTTAAAGGTGTGGACTAGGTGTGTATTATATGCACGCCAACAAAGTGCATATCCCATAGGCAATGCATGATAATTCAGACCAACTTTATACAGAAAACAAAACCCTTGACGACAGTCTGAGAGAAACTGAGAGTTGTTAGACGGGCAGAGACTGAGTCGGATCTCATTTAAAGTTGAAGGAGTCTCACAGGAGAAGTCAAGTGCTGGATGAGAAACTTCTCAACTTTCTGCTTTCTGACAACTTTCAGTTTGCACAGAAAAGCATTTGCACTCGTCTCTCAATCTGTAAACGTATGTAATGCACTTCTATTTACATGCATTTTTTATAAACACTTAGTCATTTAGTAGACCCTTTTAATCAAAGGTGAAGCATGATAACTGAAAGCAGACTTCTCTTGTTTTGTGTGAAGATCTGAGTGCTCTGTTAGGTTTATATTCAGTGAGCAAAATATCCTTTAGTGTTCTAAAATCCAAAATAAAACTCTCTTGTAACACAGATGGCTATGTACTTTCAATCTACAAATCACATCATAGATTAAAAATAATAACTAGAGTTTACGATAGATTTAAATCCACCTTCTTCTCCTGCCTGATAACATTGCTGTTGCCTGCTGGTTTTTATAGACAGCTCTAATGAAAACACTTAATTAGTTAAATAATTACATAAATCAATTAATTCATAAAATAATTAATTTAGTTCATTGTGTGTTAAGTGATTGATTTTACTTAAAACACATGACACAAGCACTAGTATTTAATAGTATTCAAGTGTTTATGTATTTTTTTAAATGGTACTATATTTCTAAAAAAAAAAAAAAATCAATTTGTTTTGTAAGTTTGGAATCTTTTTTTAATTCTTAATGCTTTTACGAATTATTCACCAGCAGGTGTCGCCAGCATGTGCTGTATCAAGTGCTTCGAAACATCATTTTTCAATTGATTCAATGCTTCGAAAAGCTTCGTATTGTTTCTATTCACATCCGGGGCACAAGTGACTGAAGTGTGAAGGTGTAATGATGAACAGTAGCCACAAGGTGGCAGCACTGCTGCGTGAATCTGCGCTCTGGCGCTGTTGAGCTGCATTCATTACATCATAGACTATTAGTCAAAGCTGACAGGCTTCGATCAAAAAACGGTTAATAAGAAGTGGACTATAGACTCCTAAACACGAAAAGGACAGAAGAGGCACTTGACTTTTCAATTCAATTCAATATTAATCTAATAGGCTAACTCAAAATCCATCAGGAGAAAACACACTGTAAAACATTTCCATGTACTTCATCTTAAAAAGTTTAAATGCTGCCTTCAATTTTGAATATAGGCCTAATTAATAAATATTATTAATAGTAGTTTTTTTCTAGAAATATATTAACAAAAATATTAAACTGTATTATATTGACTGCTGGAATACATCAAAAGTATGACGTCATTTTGATTATGATTAAGATTAAAAGGCAAAATTATGACACAAAAAAATCAATGAGATGAAAAGTCAAAATTACGGCAACTGTGATAAGAAAAGGCAACTTATGTCAACTTTATTTCCTCTAATAAATATAAGACTAATTTCATAAATAGGACTTTTTATGTAAGAATTTGGATTCTTGATCTTATAAATGACTTAATATGTCATTATTTTGGTTTTTCATTTAGTAAGTAGAATTTTTTATGTCATAATGTAGTGGCTGTATTGTAATTTGCATATGATTGTCATATGATGAGAAGGAAGAGCTTTTGGTGGAGCATCTGCGGGAGGTTTGAGGTTCCTCTGCGCTCCATCAGTCACTCTGAATGACTGCTGTGGGGGGGGGGGGTCAAACCTTCCCATCAGCCCACTGGAGAGACGATGAATGGATCTGCCTTACAGCACTGCCTCCTCAGGAGCCAATCAGAGAGCAGATATCAGAGACACGCCCACTGACTGACAGACAGGTGTGAGAGGATGCACATGGATCTGATATTTGATTGACAGGTGATGTCATAATTATGGATTTTAATCCCATAAATTATTTATTTCATTTTGACTTTTCATCTCATAAATGTAACATTTTATGTCATAATCATCACTTGTATTTTTATTCTTCGCATTTATTTTATTCTTCTATTTTTATTCTTTCATCGCATACATACAATTGTCCTAAATATTGATTTTTATGTCCGCATTTAATATCTCATGATTTGGATTCATGTCATAATCTCATAAATAAAACGTAATTCTTACTTTCTTTCAGAATTGAGATTTTCATAAACAGGACTTAGTCTCATTAAAATGATTTCTGACATAATTATGGAGTTTTATTTAATATTTGTTACTTTTTATAAAGCAAACATTTTTTCTCATAAATATTGCATAATTATAAATGTTTGTCATAATTTGGATTTCCATCTAATAGGACATCTATGTCATTATTTTATGTCATAAATAAGGATTGTTATCTCATAATTCAGACCTGTGTCATAATTATTACATTTAATACTAAGTATTACTGTAATTATCGTATATCATAATTATGAGTTTTATGCCATATGTTTGATTTATATGTATATCTTTTTTAATAATTACATATAAAATAAAATGACACAGAAATAAGTAAATTAATAAATTAAATAAATTATATATATATATAAAATGTTTTCCTTTTATGTGATGTCTGAGTTCGTATTAATAAATAAACTCAACAGAAAGTAGAACAACGCTTATTTTAAGAGTGACATTTAATTAAATAGAAAGTCTTAAAATGAATAAATTGCTAATTAAATAAAATGTATTTCCTCTTGTTTTATCTCTGTCTACATTAAAAAAAAAATATTTGTGCATAATAAAAACATCTCCATAATAACACCCGCATCTGTCTCATTAATACGACTGGAAATATCTGCTGGATAAACTCCAGCACACATCTGTAGAAACACATGCATACTTCCTCTGACAGAGACATAAAGATACACACGGCGTCCGGAACAGAAAGATTATTGAATAGGCTCAGATAAGCGTAAAATAATAATAGGAGATGCTGAAAATAGAGCAGCGTGGAGGCAGTGAGTTGGGGCTCAGAGCTTCCGGCGTGACTATTAACGACACCTGCTTTAGCGCCCGAAGGCCTGATTGTTATTCTTATAGGGTCATGCATTAATGCATATGCGCTCATTTACATACACGCCCCCCTCGCCGTCTGCATTCCCATATCTGAGTGATTACGCCTTTTGCTGGCTATAATACAATAGCAGCATTAGTCAAAATATCAAAAAACAGTTGATTATGGCATGCTGCAAATATGGCATCCATCACTGTGACATTTAAAGAAAGGCAAAAAACAAAGATTGGATGTGTTTCCTCATCAATATGGAGATGCTGCGTTAATTTTTGAAAAGCCATTGTTGGCTTTTATTATTTTATAGGAGCGCTGCATGCCGTCGCCCAGAGCCATGGATTCATCAGAGACAGATGCACAACGATGAGCTCGAGAAGCCTTTCTGATGTTCATCTGAGGAACAACTCAAAGCACCAGATCAAATATATAATACACCATGGCAGAAATGTGAAATCCACAGTCAATTCATAAATGTGGACTGGCCATAATTCACTGTTGTGTTCTGCAGAGCTGCTTTAGAGCTGAACTGAAGTTGTTTATAACATCAGCAGCACTTTTATTAATAAACTGACTCCACTGTCTTCAGAAGAGATGCTTAACTCTATTTGTTTTAGAATTGATTAACTTCACAGTTATTGAACTGAACTGAATCAACACAGCAGAATTTGGATTTGTCTCATGTTTGCAAACATTATTGCATGCATTATTGATTCTTTTTGAAGCTGATTTGAATCTACCTTTATTGTTTGCAATGCAAATTAAATTAGCAATTCAAAGAAATTAAACAATAGAACAATTGCATAATAATTGCAATATTGTGACGTTTTGTCATCGGCTTACGGCTAATTAAAAAATATACTCAACGCAATTTCTTATTTCTCTGTATTTTTCTACAGACTAAACGTTAATTGTGTAAATCTGTAATTAATTCCACCACATAAGTAAAAAAATCTGGATTTGGTTAAAAGTCATAATTACATATGATACAAAATAGAAATTATAAAAAAGTCACAATTATGATATTAAAAGTGGTCATAATGACACAAAAAAGTTATGATTCTTGAGATGAAAAGTCAAAATCGTGTCATAAATCCAAATTATGATACTAGAAATGGACAAAAAGATGACAATTAGGATATATTGCATGACTGTTTATATGAGATAAACAGTCAAAATTATGACAGATCCAAATTGGCAAATTGAAATCACAGCATAAAAGGTGTTAATTAGGATTATAATGAACTCAAATATGTTTTATTTGAGCTGAAAAAAATTGCTGAGATAGTCAAATTTATGAGAACAAATTATGACAAAAAAAAATATATATATATATATATATATATATATATATATATATATATATATATATATATATATATATATACATTTTATGTTTTCACTTTGGATAAGTGTCTGCTCAAAGCAAAAAATTTAAAGCTTATGTAAATGTTTAACAAAAATAATTATGATCTTAAATTTGTTTGCAAAAAATCTTTCAACACTTAAAACTTTAATATTAGGAAAAAGTACACTGAAAACAAATGTGATGCTGTTTTTTAAGGTACTGTAAGTGGTTGCAAACAATTTATTTTAGCTACATTTAAATGAATTAAAAAATGTTGAAAGTTAGTTAACTAAATTTGTTTATTTAAATGTAGCTAAAATAAATTTATTGCAACCACCTACCATAATTTTTTTTTTAATTCAATGAATTTTTTTCAATGTAAATAAAGCGACACAATAAAATTGTTGAAGCTTTCATAGTGTACAGCTTAAAAACATTTTTTTTCAATAATCCAGTAGTTTTAAAGGACATCAAAACTGCAGAGCGGTTGAGGACTTCTAAAACACGTGTTCAGCTGAAAGTGTGTCACTGCTGGAGACTGCATCATTACTGCTGCAGCACTTTCAGGAACTTCATTTCTTCTCATCTTCATGAACTGAATTCTGGAAATTGTCTCCTGCTGAGCGTCTTCAGGTGGCTTCAAACATCTGATCAGACCTCAGCCTGCCTGACATTAACGTCACAAACTTTTAATGAGATTCAGACATGAACTGATGTGACTTCAGCGGCACAGAGAGTCACAGATGAGGAAAGGCGACAGGTTCTCATGGTCTGTATTTAGTGAAGTTTAATCAATCTATAAACACAATGGTTGAATAATGCAAGAGTTTTGTGTAAAAGATATTATTAACATAGTTAATGGGTGGACTCTAAACTATTTATGTGTTCTTCATTAAAGAATTTCTTCAATACAAATTTTGTCTTTTTTTTTTTTTTTTCACATTATAACTGTCTCAGAAACGTTCCCCCCGTGCCTTCATAAGTTTTTATCTAATTTTAAATGCATTTTCTGTAGGTTTTATACTCTTGTAATTAAATCTATCATAAAATGTTAATTTCCATAATTCAAAATACTGATAAAAATAACACTGATTAATAATAATAAAGCATCTAAGTATTATGATTTCAGTATTTATCGGGTAAAAATTGCCCTAATTTATTCACATTTGATTTGTAATCTTATTAAATGTAACTTAAATATCATACATTTAAATGTAACATTTATTTTAAAATCTGAATTTATGCATTAATATTTTTAATGATAACATTACGACATTAAATAATTATCTTACATCATATGTTTTCTAAATATTCCAAAAATCTGAAAAAAAAGAAGAAAAAAAAGTCTTTGTATTTCCAGCAACATCTCTGATTTTTTCCGTGCAGACTTTTATACTCAACACTGCTGTATTTGCCCATTAAACACTCTTCATCTTCATTATCATCACTTGAAAGGCTGTTCTGTGGAAATCACTGTCAAACGAATCATGACCCACTTCAGCTTCTCCTCTCACAGACAGCAGCAAAACCCATAAATTACAGGAATTAACTGATGGCAACGAAAGCACCCGGGGCAACTTTGTAAGCTGTTTAAATCTTTAAACTTACAACATCTTCTGCACACGGCTGAAACCGAACGCACTGCAGGGATGTTGTATTAATGAGGGGGAAACTAAACCGCATTCCTCCTGCGTTTGTAAGTCCTGAGGAAAACACTCTCTGGCCTCAGGACCAGTTTCTTCTGTGTGTGTGTGTGTGTGTGTGTGTGATACCTGCAGGATCGCTCAGCTTGCCTTCTTCTGTAATCAATTAAGCAGTTGTTTTGAAAAATATTATTTTGTTGTGCATTTCATATGTTAAGAGATGATTATCAGTTTCAATCAATTGAACTTTATTGCCATTAGGACTTGCAGAACAGCACTGCTAAAGCATGATCATTTATTATTAATACATTAGGAATCTAGGGATAATTGTTTGCTTTAATATTGCTATTGTTTTTTTGTTTTTACATTTGATATGTGAAAATCATACATTTTGAGTTTCATAGTTGCTTTACTCTTCACTCCTATGATAACAACAATTATTGTTCTGAATGTGACAACTTACCCCATACAGTGTGGCAACATGTATTGCTATTGGGGCATGTTGTCACAAAAGGTCAACTCGTGTTCGATGAAAGAAGTAAAGAAAATGCCTCTGAAACTCTTTTTGCCATGAGCACCGCACAATGATATTTTAATATCAATACATTAAAAAACACCAGAACTAGATGTTTGCTGTAATATTATTTCTGCATAGTTTGTTGTTTACATGCGATGTGTCATAAAATGACACATTTAATGTTTAAAATTGTCATAAAAATGGGTTTCAGAATGTTTTAACTCTTTAGAATTTGCTGAAACACACAGAATAATGGCAAGTTCCATTGTGACAACTTGCCCCATATAGTGTAGCAACATGTTTTGCTATTGGGGCATGTTGTCACAAAAGGTCAGTATGTGTTTAATTAACTCAACAGTTCTCCTAAACGTTCAGGAGTAAATAAATTTATTTATTGAAACTTTATTGCCATGAACACTGCAGAACCTTCTCGACAAATTCTGCATTTTTCTTTTAATTTGTTTTTACATTTGATGTGTCATAAATCATACATTTTGGGTTTTATGATTTTTTTATTATTTGCTAAAACTCCTATAATAATGGAAGAAGTGTGACAAAGTAGTACTATCGGGGTATGTTGTCACAAAAGCTTCAATGAACTCAGTGTTATTTTGTAAATGTTAAGCACTGTAGTATTTTTGTACTTGAGATGTTAACATTTGCGTCTGACTGATACAGATATTATAAAGAAATTGAATAAAAATGTGACTGGCTCCAGCATGCTATTCTACATTACTTGAATTAATTCTATTTATTTTCTCAATTGTATTACTGTAATAAAACGAACCATTGTTTTCTAATCTACTCTTTGAAACCCGAAGTTCCTCTGAACGGACACCAGGGGGCGCCAAACATCACGGAACGCGTCGCTCAGCATCAGTCCTGTACTGAGTGAGATGCACAGTAATTACGAGTCTCAACACTGCATCAATTATTCACACTTATTTACACGCGAATAAACAAACACTCGGATAAATAAATAATCGAGTACCTGCGCGCGGAAAGCGGCGCAGCTGATGCCCAACGCAACTCTCTTTATTTGTTCGCCTGCTGTTAAATAAATGAAAATCCGGCGCGAGAAGTGTAAGATTGTGTTTGTGTGGGTTTAAACCGACGCTGTGCCCCGTTTGCACGGGAGATCCTGCAGCAGCAGACATCTCCATCTAGCCGTGCGCAATAATTGAAATGGCGCATTTGGCTGCGGGCGGACTGTGAGGGCGCGCGCTGAATGATGTCCAGACGTCATTTGTTTTTAATGGCCTCCAGGAAATTTGCCATTACGATTCTCGCAGACATTCGAGCACAGAGAGGAGCGAGGGGGAAAGCGTTGCATGCATGAGCACCAGATCCAGATTTTCGCTTTGCAAAAAGAAAACTCGTCTTCTATCGCCACTTTATCAACAAGTTTAAGTGCGCCTCCTGCTTTCGCGAAGAGACTTTTACTCGTTCGGGGAAAGGAAAATGCGTTGCCTCTGTGAAAGAGCCTCGGGGAATATTACATCAGACGAAATGACAATGATTAAAATCAGCCTTTCTGCCTCTCCAAAGTCTCAGGAACTGCGTGGTGACACTTGCCTGATGCGTAAACCGTTATACGCTGAACTTTAAACCCTCACCAGCTATTTTTACTTTGCGAAAGAGCTAAGCGAGGCTAAATAAATATCGGGTTTGCATCTGTTCCAATGAGTCTGCTCGGGTTTGAGTTAATTGTCCTCTAATCCCGTGGTCCCAGAGGCGTTTGCGCAGCCTGGAGCCAGAATTCTTCTCTCGGCTCTGCTCTGATTTGGAGACGGATTATTGGCTTCCTTCTGCCCATAAGCACAGCAGCAGATTCACCGTGGCCAAGAAAGACAGTGGAGAGGCTGATATACGCGACCGAATCAGAGTATTAAGAAATAAGAAGATCAAGAGGACGAAGGAGAGCTCTGGTCTCGTGGAGAAGGTAAGACAGTCCTGCGCGCGTTTGCGCTCGAGCTCTGAACGCGTCCAGACAGCAGCAGCAGCTCGCTATAATCGCACAGACCCTCGCGATCCACGTTTTAATGCATTTTGACGCGCTTTTCACTCCGGACAGGAAGAGAATAGCTAGGCTGGATCGTTTATTGGATAGAAACTTGACGCGACGCGAACATTCATCTGGGAGACGATTGATCGAACCGGACTCGGAGCGCGAATCGGACATCTACGATGTTTGAAACGGTACCGTTTCCAATTAAATCTCATAGCTATCAGATGTAGAGAGGTAGATGATTCATGTGATAGCGCTTGAGCGCGACGCAGCGAAAACGTGACGCGTCCTCAAACGCGTCCTTTTTTCTAGATTTCTTTCTGATTCTGTAATCTTATTAAACGCCCTCTAGGCATCGAGAACCCGTGTTATCAGGAGGATGTATGCCTCATACCTGAAGCTTTAATCGCTGGGAGTGAGACGCCATGTTGTGAAATGATCTGAATTGAAGTTTTAACCCGTAGGGCACCGACCTGAAACCGGAGGAAGCAAGCAGGAAAAGTGTGTCTTGATTTCACTGTACGCGTAACACACGTTTCCCCAAACGTCCAAAAGGGAATTTAAAGCTTCCGCCATTGACTGTCGAGACAAGCGTGTTTGTGTTTAGGCTTCCAGTTGATTAAGGGTTTGCAAATCAACGGTGCGAGAAAGTTGTGTATGATTAGGCTACCTAATACAGGACACATTCTGATGGTTATTTTTGGGTTTATATTTATAATCTGTACTACTTTGAGGTCATAAACATGAATTTGTGCTCGACCTTTGACTTTTCTTTACTCTTCTACCTGGTCCCTTCTATTAACAAAGAGAGAGAGAAGAGGCAGATCCACTGTATTCCCTTTGCATTAATATCTGGGCTTTTGGTTACAACGCCCTGAGCTATAATGAGATGAGGCATAGCTTCAAATGCCAAAACGTCTTAAGTCTTTTTTTCCATTCAATGGAATCTGTAATGTATCATCTTGCTTGTGTATTAAATGAACATTAGTGCTGAGGGCTTGGTGGCAACACCCTGGAAATTTCTGCCGTCCGCCTCGAGCACATCGCCTCCAGCGCTGGAGCAGAGCGGAGCCCATAAAACCGCCTTCTGTTTACCATGTATGGTTAAAATAACAGCCGATGCATGGAAGAACTTGTCGTTGAAATCCCTTTGAACTCCAGCTTCACAATGAAGCAGTCTTTCTCATGACAACTGGAATATGTTAAGCCGTATTTCCATGTGGCCCTGCGTGATCCGGGCATTGTGAGGTAAAGTTTTGACTTGTATAAACAAGCCTTTGGGTTTGAACAGAGTCTTTTCAGTAGACAGTCTTCAAGTGAAGTTCAGGAGGAAAGTAGGTTTGTGTGTGAACGGTGTTTGGTTCAAGTTTGGACATTTTTGCATATCCTGAATACTGCAGGATGTCTGTGGATTTAATCTGAGCAGTAGAAGTGTAAAATGCACATCGAGACAAGCCTACATTGGCGTGCATTCATTTAGCAGATGCTTTAATCCAAACCGACTGAATGCCACAATCCAAAGTTTCAAAATGGGTCTGAAAAGAGCAAGAACAAAGTAATTTATTGACTATTGCAATTTGTGCATTGAAAAATTCAAGCTATAGTAGACCAGCTGGTCAAGATTGCTTGGGATCTACAAGTTTCTCAAAAATTTGCTCCGTTTTATGTGGTCCCTTTTTGTGCATTTAAAAAATTGCATTTGAGCACTGGGAAAGTGCATTAAAACTTTCAAGTCAAATGCATCTTAAAGTGTTTCTGATTCCATCATGGAGGTCTTAAATGATGCTGGAAGTCGAGCGATTCTCAGTTCACTAACACTGGATTCGTTGTAGGAAGTGATGCCTGGCGTTCCACGTGAACGCGCACAATGCCCTCGTTTCCCAAATGTTCAGATTGGTTGCTGAAGTGTCGGAGGATATCACGTCGAACACATAACACGACCTTTAATTAGAAACTTGCCGTTTTTTTCTCTCTCTTTCCCATCCCCGGAGGCGAACACCTCGCATATCTCTCTCGCTCTCGCTCTCTCCGCAGCGTTAATAAACATCCTCGTATCCTGCCCTCGGGCTGCACCAGTGAAAAGATGCAAACATACTTCATTAGAGCCGTGGCAATAATTTGTAAGCTAAATATGCGATGGGGCAGATGAGAAAACGATCTGATAAGACTCACACAGACGCTCAAGGTGGGAGAGACACTTAGGCACCGTGAAGACGCATCATCAGCATCATTTCTCCATGGCTTTCCCGTTTGTCTGTTTCCAGGAAGGGAGAAGCATGTCACGTCTGTCTCTGACCCGGTCTCCGGTCTCTCCTCTGGCCGCGCAGGGGATTCCACTGCCGGCTCAGCTCACCAAATCCAATGCACCCGTTCACATCGACGTGGGTGGCCACATGTACACCAGCAGCCTGGCGACCCTCACCAAATACCCAGACTCACGGTAAGACCCCTGACCTCTTATAAAGTTCAATAAGAGCATGCAATCAGAAGTTATTTTTGTGCACTTTGGTTTTTTTAGGCTGTGCAAATATTTGTTTTAGCATTTTTTTTTAACTATACAAACCATTCTTAATGGTTAGAATCAGAATTTTTTTTTTTTTTTTTTTTTTGAAACTGCATGCAATGGAGTTTTAAGATGCTCTTATGTTCGTGTAGCTCTGTAGAGCAAAGCAAACACTTACACATCAAATACTGAGACATGCACAAATGCATTAAAGTGTTAAATCGGAAATGATGCTAAATAAAGTGTTCTCAGATTGCGTATGTGATGTTAGTTAAGGGAGTGTTTGATAACAAACACTAGTCTGAGTGGTTTACTCAATTAGAGCTGATTAGAAGCTAATTATCTGTTCTGATGGCGTCTGACTTATGTGAATATGTCCAGAATTCCCTGCGACTGGCTCTGTCTGATCCACAATTATGACTTTATTAGGAGAGAGACAGGAATGGAAGCGCTGTGCTCGTTGCTCTCATCATAGAGTTGAGATTTAGTTTGATTTTAGAACAGAGAGAGAAAGAGACATGTTTGAACATTTAGAATATTTAAAACATTTGTAAGTATTATGACTGAAACACAATAGAAAAGTTTGTGTAGCTTAGAGAGTATAATTGCATTATTTTATTGATACTATTATATTTTCTCTGTGTTGCTATTTTTATGTTTCAAATGTTTGTGTGTTGTTAGCAGTGGTTAACACTGGTAAGCATATTCTATTCTATTCTATTCTATTCATTAGGTCACTTAAATCATACATAAAGATGTCAATGTCATAACTGAAAACGTCATTGCTTTAGAAACATCATATTATTTTGAGTGTCTTTATCTGCTCAAATCCTAACTTTTTTTCAGCAGTGTCTTTTAACTAATTGTTCCTGTGGTGATTTCTAGTGGACATATGAAGTCAGGTTGACCCTTTTTTCATGCATTTTCAATAGATCTGTTGTTCTATTATTTCTAACCGTAGACCTTGCACTTTAAAAGCAAATACAAAGCTTGAGTCACAAGTTCCATAAAAATATTTAGCTACACAATTTATTTCAACATTGATAATAAACAGAAATCTTTCTTGAGCAGCAAATCAGCATATTAGAGTGATTTCTGAATAATCATGTGACACATAATGATGCAGCTTTGATCACATAAATTGAATATTAACATATATTCACATAGAAAACCAGTCATTTGGAACTGAATTTGATTGATTTGAAACTGTAATAACATTTCATATTTTTGATCAAATAAATGCAGTCTTGGTGAGCAGAAGAGACTTCTTTCAAAAACAACAAAAAATCTTACCAACTCCAAACTTTTGTCCATCTAATGCAATGGCATTCATACAAGACTGCTTTCATTTGAGTCCACAAAAGACTGACCATCCACACACATTCACCTATCACACTGACGAGTGGGAAACCCACTCATGGATGCAAACACACACACACACGCACACACTCTCCCAGCGCTGCGCCTCAGAGGCCGAGCTGACAGCTGAGAGAGTCCAGTTAAAGAAGCTTAAGTTGATGGTGTCTTTTAATAGATTGATCCCTTAATAATGCAGAGCAGGAAAAGAAACTCGCTCTATAACTAATGTGTGAACATTCATCTCCCTCCAGCTCAGTCTGCTGAAGTGACAGGACATATGAAAGTTTCATGCTCATTCTGTGGGGTCTTTCTGACAGAGATCAGTAGCATGAGGGCAGTTGTGAACAGCAGCTAATGATCGGGATTGAGTCGAGCGTGTCATTAATTTATGCAGAAAGCATGCATTTCAGCCAGATTTGTTGACCTGTATTACTTTTAAGGTGTGACTTGAACAAACATAAAATGTTTGTTTTTCATTGCTCTTTTAATTATTTATTTTTTCAATATATGTTAAAATGTTTTTTTTATTTGGAATTTCAGCATAAGATCATTTGTAAAGACACTTTTTAATGCAAATTCACATTATAGCAACAACAAAAAAAATGCATGAAACAAAGCTAAAAAAAAAAAAAAAAGCACAAAAATGCATGAAAAAGATTTGCACCAAAAAAAAATTAATGTTAAGATTAAAATTAAAAAGTTACAATATTTGAAGTGAATTAATAAATACAATTCAAAAAGGTTTCAATGCATTGTAACACAAGGTTTTGACTCTTTGAAGCTGAACTTGTTTTCATCTGGAAATAATATCCGTTTCCAGTCGCAATTATTCACTACTAAATTTAGGGTGTAAATAGGATCCAAAGTGTTTTGTGACTCACTCATGTGATAATACATATGTGATCAGATTTGTAGACTTGCATCCTGGACCTTCCTACTCTCCTGTCAGTCAATTAAATTAACATGTATGCATTTAGCAGATGCTTTTATAAAAAAGCATTGTCACGGAGCAAACAATATTTAAAATATACAATGCCAGGTTTGTTATAAAACTAGATTAGTAAGTGAGCTAGACACTGCAGTTTTTTGCTTCTTGAATCATGCAGTCATGCATATTTTGTGAAGCTTTTTCAAGTAGGTGGTTGTGTTGCATGCATGTAATCTGGATCCGGATCAGTAGCAGGTGTGAACAGGACTTCAGTCTCAATGTCAGGTCAGACTGGTGTTTGTTCGTTCAGATCTCTCTTCTACACTGCTGGTCCTGTTTACAGAGGAAGTGAAGGCTGTCTGACAGGAAGTGTCTGTCTGAACCCTCACACCCACCGCCGGCAGGACAGATGCTGTGTGAGACTCAAACTGAAGTAGAGTTCATTTCTGTTTGCCTCTTTAAGAGACGCAGATTCACTGAACTGATGAAGAATCGCATGCATTCAGCTGCTGCTGCAGATTTACTGAAAGCAAACCGACAAATAGAGAGAGAGAGAGACAGACTGTGTTCACAGACTCTGTGTCTGAGACTGATAAGATGCATGACTAAAACTTTTCAGTCCTCTATAAAAAAAATGATATATATATATATATATATATATATATATATATATATATATATAATATTATTATTATTATTATTATTATTATTATTATTAGCTTAATACATTTATTTTTAATTGTTTTCCTTAAAAAAACTGAATAAATATATTTTAATTAATTGTAACTTTTATTACTACATTTTTCAGTTAATTTAGTATTTGTTGTGTGTGTGTGTGTGTATACTGTATATATATATATATATATATATATATATATATATATATATATATATATTAGTTCATACATTTGTAAAAAAAAAAATATATATATATATATATATATATATATATATATGGTTCAGAAATAACGCTAGCAGATTTTTTTTAATTTAAGAAAAAAAAAATATATATATATATATATTATTGATTTCAGTTAACTCTAAAAGTATTAAAAAAAATACATATTATAAATATAATAGATTTTTTATTTCAGAAAAATCTGAACTTGTAAGAAAGTTACTTTAATGGCTGTAAACAGTTTTATAGGTTTTTTTTATTACATTTTCATAACTTTTAAGTGTTGAAAGGTTAAAATCAGGAGAATTATACTTTTTTGGCTTCTGAAAGATGTCTATTATTCTTTCAATTATATTTAAGGATTTTTTAATTATTTGTGTTTTTAATACAATAAACAAGTAAATACTTTTCTTATTTTTCGTAGTATGTTTATGATTGAATTTAACTAAAACATATAAATTAGATTTTATATATATATATATATATATATATATATATATAATTTAATTTTAGTTTTTTAATCATATATTAAGTATTAAATATTACTTAATTTTTTTCTTAACTGACAGCTAGCTAACTTCTTGTTTTAGACCACATTTTGAAAAAAGTGAAGATTCACCACCAGAACCCTGTGAACTCAAATCCAGCTGAAGGTTGATCAAGGCCACATCTTTATTCATGTGCTGAATATTTCAACACCGATGAATCATGGATCGAAGAAGTTTAATTTTTCAAAATTTCGAGTAGTCAAAAGTGCCTCTAATTGAAGAATCGTCTTCATTCGTCACACACGGACTGAACCCTCTCTCAAAACCCCGTCACTTTGTGTTTAGTGATGCCATCATGATCAAACTGAAGCGTATTTACTGAATATGAGACTGACAACCGTATTCCCCTTCTGTGTGAACAGCCACAGAGATTTAGAGGAAAAGGAGGATGTGGGAGAGAGTATCGGAGAAAAGATGGAGAGAGAGAGAGAGAGAGAGAGGCGGGTGGGGGAGAGGAGAAAGAAAAGAAAAACAGGCAGCATTTTAATTGCTTTTTAAAAAAAGTGCAGATGAAAAACAGTGTTTGCCTGGAGGGGCATGGTGAAATTCTAGCTGGAAGAATTGCAAGACCATATGAGAAAGGACGACCGCAGGCGCTACAGGGAGATGAGTATTGGTTTTTTATAAAGCATTTTGCATCGATTTCCAAAGGGGGAAAAAGAAAGAGAGAGGAAAAACAAGAGCTTTAGAAAGTGCATAAGGTGACGACTATAGAGTAGACTTAAGAGTTTATGAATTACATTGTGCATTAAATAAAGAAACAGACTGTAAATACAGTACATGCACCTGGCAGAGCTCAGTGAACTGTGTTTGCAAATCACTTCCTTACACAGAGTCAATAGGCAACGTTCGACAATAAACGCCTTTATACCTCGGCTGTTGTTCGTTATACAGGCTTCGACAAGCAGTCTTTGTGCTTATGAGAGCCGTCAGCTGATCCTGGAACTGTAGCCATGATTAAAGAGGAGATTGCATCGGAGCGGCGATAGTGCTGTCGCTCTGCTAGGAACGGAAGGAAATGCTGATCGTATCAGAGTTCATAAAGAGAGCTGAAGTGCATGCAGAAAGATGAAGGTATTTCCAGGTATCCAGTGTATATCCAGTTATATAGAGTTAGCATTGAAATGTTGTGTGTCGTGCATTGGAAACGGGTATGAGATGTTTGAATCTCATAGTTTTAGAATTAGTAGATTAGTGAAGGAATGTATTGGAGACATGCAGTTTTTGTCTAGTGATGGACACAAACTCTGTTCTAAAACCTAGTGTGCTGCCTTTATAGGGAGCATCCCAAAAAATCACTGAACTTAAAAAGAGACTGATTTAATTTTTTTATTTTATTCTAATAGGAATTACAATAATTTTTTTTAAGCTTTTTTTATGATTGAAGTTAACACTGAAATTACAAAAAAAAAAAAAAATCTTTTTTTATTCCTATGATTTCAGAGTTAACAGACTCCTGGCTAACTTTTTGTTAAGTTTTCCTAAATCAGCTTTTTTTCAAAAAGTGAAAAAGTAGGTTTAAGTTAGATAACATATAATAACGTATTAAGAGTATTCGCTCCATTCCAAAACCTAGTGAGCTGCCTACATAGGGAGCATCCCAAAAAATTATGGAACCTCATAAGTGACTGATTTAATTTTTTGATTGCACTCTGGTTGGCATCAAATTTGGAATGACTTTTTATATATATATATATATATATATATATATATATATATATATATATATATATATATATATTAGGGGTGTAACGGTTCACAAAATTCACGGTTCGGTTCGATACGATACACTGATGTCACGGTTCGGTTCGGTTCGATACGTTTTAGATACAGCAAAATGTAAAAACATCTCAACTTTTCAGAATGCCGCAAGCGCACCGCGGGTCATGTGACAAGAACTAACCAATCAGCTTCATCCTTTCCCGTAACAACGTTGAGAGCTCAGCCAAGATGAAGGATCAGCTGATCATAGTTGTATATGGATTGCAATTTTGAAATAAATTTAGTAGCAGCGCTACTGCAAGCGATTTTTAGAGCTGCAAATCCATTTATCCTTCGCTGAAATTTCCGCGTCTCATGGAGAGAGCACGTCATTGTTGCTTAGCAAAGACAGACGCCTCATGAGCGCTTCTGCCCAAGCGCTTTGGAAAGGAGGAGAAAGACGCGCTTAGCGTTTTCCATGCGTTTTTAGGAGCGATATGTGAACGGCCCCTAAGGCGCTCGCTCACTCAGCACGCGCTGAAGGCTCGTTGCAAAATGTCGAATGCCTTTAACAGACCA
The DNA here is from genome assembly GCF_023724105.1 of Carassius gibelio. Lineage (NCBI taxonomy): Eukaryota > Metazoa > Chordata > Actinopteri > Cypriniformes > Cyprinidae > Carassius > Carassius gibelio. Next base: position 1,596,167 of record NC_068413.1, on the reverse strand, counting down.
GAAATATAAGATCCTAAAATAACCAACAGGTCTGGTGTTTGGGTTGGATTCCCTGTAAGCTATAGTTTCTAAATGCTGCAGGGATAGTTTGCTGCGTGCATGTTTCTCCTTTTTTTCGTCTTTTCCCAGATAGTACTGACGCATATATCCCAGATATTCCCGCTGTTTTTTTTTTTGTTTTTTTTTCCCGCTGGTGTACCCTGTCATGTTGCAGATGCGACATACCGTTGTTTTTTTATCCACCACTCTCTTGCCATCACCATTATAGCTTAAAGGGAATCCAAAGTGCACCCAAACACCAGACCTGTTGGTTATTGGAGGATCTTCTCATTTCTAGTCTGTTAAACGCATTGGCTATTTTGCAACGAGCCTTCAGCGCGTACTGAGTGAGCGAGCGCCTGCTGAGTAGCCTAACATAAACATATAAGATGGTGTTTTTTTCTTCTTCGGGAGTGTCAGGGGCGTTGCCTGTTACGTTGTTTGGGTTATTGGGCTACCTTGTTGAACGCATATCATTATATTTCTCTCTCTCTCTTTTTTTTTTTTTTTCAAATATAATTAATTACTCCAACGAACCGTTCGGTATACATAATGCGTACCGCGTACCGAACCGAAAGCGTCGTACCGAACGGTTCAATACGAATACGCGTATCGTTACACCCCTAATATATATATATATATAACAATTTTTTTTTTTTTCAGTTAACACGAAAACTAGGTGTTAAGTTGTCCTAAATCAGCTTTTCCCCAAAAAAATGTGGGGGGAAAAGTGTGACTGTTTTGAATTTTTACTTTTACTGTACTTTTACTGTAACTGTTGGTCTGAACGAACTGTTTATTTTAACAGTATTTTGTAAATCTGTTGTTTTGTCTTTTTAAATATGCTTAAAAATAAAGTTCTTTTTTTTGGCATCAATGGTTTCATGAAGAACATTTAACATCCATGGAAACTTTCCATTCCATAAAAGAAGAAGTTTATATTAATAAAATATTCTTCACAATAAGAAAAATTCAAATAAATGACATAAAATGTTAGAAAATACATTAAGATATTTTTGTGTGTAATGTAAAGTTGTTTAGAGGAGACTGTAACTAGGAAAAGCATAGTCATCATGTTTTGTTGCACAGGAAACTTTCAACTGCAAATACTCCACTAGTGTTTGCTTAGCTAATCGCTGTTACTCATAATGACTGTCTAGTTTACATATTCTAATCATCTGCAGGCTTTTATGCGACTGTCCTGCTTTATGACATCATGTGGGAGTTATTAATTGGCATGTGACAGTTGAGATGATGAACCGGAGCTGCGACTGTATTAATCTCACAGCAGAGAAGGACTTGAAACGCTTTTCTCAGCCACTCGAATCCGCCTGAAGCCTCTTGTTTCAGAAGCAAGCGTTAATGCGTTTTTGGCCGGCCACTAATAAAATTGAAAAATAAATGCTAATTGTTTCATGCATTTAAAGGAGGCTGGCCTCACTCCATTAACTGTGTGTGTGTGTTTACATTTTCAGGATCAGCCGCCTGTTTAACGGAACCGAGCCCATCGTTCTGGACAGTTTGAAGCAGCATTACTTCATCGACAGGGACGGAGAGATTTTCCGTTATATTCTCAGTTTCCTGCGAACATGCAAACTGCTGCTGCCGGATGACTTTAAGGTAACGGCGTTACTCTGTTTGAAGCTTGTTCTTCAGTGGCTGTTTGGAGTCGAATGCATGTAGTGTATATGTAGTGCACACTCTGTAGTGCGTACAATTAAACAAAATAGTGTGTGAAATAGCATGCAGCAAGTCATGATAAATGTGTGAAAATGTGTGATTATCATGCTGTAGTGTCGTCACATTGACATTTTTATTATATACTTTATTAATATTTATATTGCATTTGTAAGTTTTTATATTTTCTGTTTACATTTTTATGTCTATATAGTTTTTATTCATTTTATTTCATTTTTAGTTTTACTTATTTTGGTACGTGGAGTTAAACTCAGAGTTATCTGAGATAACATATATTTATACTTTTTATTAATAATTTTTATTCTTTTTTTATTTTATATTTTCTTATATTTTTATTTGTAAATTTTACTTTAGGTTTCAATTTTAAATTAATTTTTATTTTAGTTAGTTTAAAAAAGTTTAGAAAAAGTTTGCTTTGGAAACTAGGTGAAATTAAAAAAAAAAAAAAATATATATATATATATATATATATATATATATATATATATAATTTTTTTTTTTCAAGTAACAAAAGTTTTTTATGGTTTTAGTTATTTATAAAACAAAAAAACAAAAAAAACTCAATACATTTCATAAATTTAGCAAGCATCATTCAGTTATCATCTTGAAAATAAATAGATTATTTGGATTTTAAATAAATTATTAGCATTTATTCCACTTGTAAATGTTAGGAAGTTGTTGATGCATTGCATATTGAGATACACTATACATTCCTCCGTTTGATCTCCATGTAATCTCACTGCTATCCGAGAGAAATGAAAGAAATCTCATATGTGATTTGTATTTCCTGTAAAACTGCTCTTGTATATATACTTCACATTCTAGCCATTAGCGGTCTTAGTTGTGCTGAATGAGACAACTGACTGTAGAAGATGGTTTATGCTAATGTGCGCTGTAGCACCCCTTGTGGTAATACTGAGAATGCAATGCATTTTCAAGCTGCAGGTGAATTTCAGGTTGCATTAATGCACAAATTCAACTTCTCTTCACATACTTGCAATAACAGCTCTTTCATGTAATTATGAGTTTTTGTTTTAACCGTCAAGTGGTGAATGCTAGGACATACTGTTGGCCGTTTGAATTTTAGTCCTATTGTATTTGGTAGCTCCGCCCACAGTGCGATATCATTGGTCGAAAATCAATTTAAATTTCTGTTAAGTATCAGATATGTTCTGATTGGCTGGGATTGTAGGCGTGTATCGAGACCACAAAAAGTAAATAGATGTTTGCATTGTATAAATATGTTTATGGCTGATTTATCTTTGTGGATTCACTTTTGCTGTCCTCTTTTGAGTCGCACAAAGAGCCTAGTTTCGACCGGTTTGATCTGCTGATCAGCGTGTGTGAAATCATGCAGAAATGCGAAGCGGCAGACGATGGTGTTAAGCGTGTCTTTATCTGTGAGGCATCGTGACTGTCAAGGCCTGAGGTGACATACGTTTCACTAAATCAGTGTGAACATGGAGCTAAAGCCGAATATGTTTTGCATCTCTCACTGAAAAAAGCATCATTTGTACCAGAGATTATCAGCTAGGCTGCTCCAGTAAATAAAGCATGATGCTGCTGGTGTTTGACTTCTGTGGCAGTTTTAATGAATGATCCCTTGATTTCAGAATAGCATGCACTGATGATTAATTCCTAATAAATCCAGTGAGTAAGACCGTAAAGATTTACTTTTGCGCCATGTTGGATCTGACCTCTACATCAGCATGTGTTTGACAAAATCAAAGAGAAATGGTCATCTCTTATACGTATTAGACGGAGACAGGGGAATATCTCAGTCTCTCTCTCTCTCTGTCTGTCTGTGAGATGTTGTCTTGCCGGTGGGCAACAGAATAAGATCATTATTTTGGATCACTACAGGCCTGTCGGATCGCCTGAACATGGGAATTCATTCTTTCTATCAGCTCGCTTTCTTTCTTCACCTCTCTTGTATCTGGCTCTTCGTCATGTCGGTTGCATGAGGCTCGACTATAAGAGAACGAGTTACAAACAGGGACCCAGGCGCATCTTTTAATACCTCAGCGTTCCCTCCAGCACTGATGCACCGCATGCATTTTATCATCAGCATTTCGTGAAGGGCAAAAGAAACGAGCGACTGAATATCCACATGTGGAGGCTAGAAGCATGTTCACACCAAAGTTATATACACTTCTAAACATTTTTCACCTGGTCGCTTACAACGTTTTCAAACAATCAAAAATGGTTTTGCAAAACTTATATTGCATGCATTTTATATTTTCTGCTTGCTCACTGCAAAATGCATGCATTTATAAGATATTACAATAAATTATAGCATTCATTACAAAATCATTATTTTGTGTATTTATAGTTTTTTGTAACTTTTATTGCATGCATTTTAAACTTGCAGCCTGTGTCTGCAGAAGAATGCAGAGAAACTGTGTACACTTACTCAAGCGGTTTAGTTACCATTCAGGCTGTGTGCACTTCATGACTGTTCATATCAATCTTTATGCAGATTACTCTGCAGACGTTGCACACAAAACTGTATCCTCAGTTGAACTCCAACATTTTTCCTCCCTCATCCACACCTCGGCTCCTGATGGAGAGTGGAGGAAGAATAGTACCATCTGGACTTGTGGGAAATTAAGGGGAAACAGAAAGGGGCAATAAACCCCTGGCAAGACATCCCCGAGAGGAAGAGAGCGAGCGTTTGGCAGTCTGCTGTTGTCTGCCTGGATAAAGAAACGCTGAAGCCTGGAGGTCCGTCACTGACGGGCTCCAACGAGCACATGAGATCCTGCCAAACGTCTTGACTGTTGCCCCGCGGGCGGCACTGATACCCCTCGGAGCAAAACATGCCACCCTGCACCCCAGACGCGCTGCTTTTTAAAGATTCACTCTCTTATTGGCTTTTATTTATGTATTTATTTGTGTTGTTGCTTTATTAGCAGCTTTCGCAGTAAAAGCATCCAAATCGCTCATTAAATATTAAACTTCAGCGTGCAACTTTCCTGCAGTGTTGCATGGGGAAACACCGCTCTTATTTTATTTACAAAGTGTAAACATGTACACACGGGCAAAAAGAAAAGAGCAGTATGCATGTATGGAGGTTAGAAATGTGTGTTATATACATTAGTAAAAAAAAATCCCTTATGATGTCCATTTAGAATTTTTTTCTGTATTTTCTTTTTTACTTATATTGCATGTATTTTAAACACTTTCTGCTTGTTCATTGCAAAAAAATAAAAAAATTGTATATATATTTTTCAATAAATATTGGAAAATAAATATATACTAGATTATATAATATATAGAATAAATAGCATATATATTATAAATTATACCTGTATGTAAAAAAAAATTAAGAAAAGTGTAAACATCTTGCATATACAGTACTTATTGTCCATTAAGAAGACAATAATTAATTATTCTTTAAAAATGTTGAAATAAAAAGTAATAAATAAAATAAATCTCACCGATCCCAAACATTTGAATGGTAGTATGTATAACAAATAAATAGACGTGACCCTGCCAGGAGCACAAAAGCAGTTTTAAGTCTCTGGGGTGTATTTATAGCAGTAGCCAAAAATACATTTTATGGTTCAAAATTGTAAATTTTTCTTTTATGTCAAAAATCATTAGGATATTAATTAAAGATCATGTTCCATGAAGATATTTAGTACATTTCCTACTGTAAATATATCAAAACGTAATTTTTGATGAACAATATGCATTGCTAAGAACTTCATTTGAACAACTTTAAAGATGATTTTCTCAATATTTAGATTCTTGTGCACCCTCAGATTCCAGATTTTCAAATAGTTGCATCTCAGACAAATATTGTCCGATCATAACAAACATGCATCAATGGAAAGATTATTAATTCAGCTTTCAGATGATGTACAAATCGTGCTCCAGGGTCACAAATGATAGATGCATATTCCTCATTTGTGTGTGTCCAGGACTTCAGTCTCCTGTACGAGGAGGCGCGTTATTACCAGCTGTCCCCGATGATCAAGGAGCTGGAGCGGTGGAAGCAGGAGCGCGAGCAGAGGCGTCTGGCACAGCCCTGCGACTGCCTGGTGGTCCGCGTGACCCCTGACCTCGGCGAGCGCATCGCCCTCAGCGGGGAGAAGGTGCTCATCGAGGAGATCTTCCCTGAGACCGGCGACGTCATGTGTAACTCGGTCAACGCTGGCTGGAACCAGGACCCGACCCACGTCATCCGCTTCCCTCTGAACGGCTACTGCAGACTGAACTCGGTGCAGGTAAAGCCATGTGCTGCTCTCATCTGTCTGGAGTGTGGTTGCTGTTTAGGAAACAATAGTTTGTCATTCTGTCTAAATGTTTAGCAACTTGAATAATAAACTAGTTCAGTATCACTGGATTTTATTCCAAAACCTATCTAGATAGGATTTTTAGCACCGCTGATGTTTATTTGTTTGTTTTATTTAATAAAAAAATACAGTAAAAATTTGAAATATTATTCAAATTTAAAATAAATATTTTCTATGTGAATAAATGTTAAAATGTAATTTATGTCTGTGTTCAAAGCTGCATTTTCAGCATCATTCCTCCAGTCTTCAGTGTCACATGATCTTCAGAAATCATTCTAATGTGATGATTTACTGCTCAAAAAATATTTCTGATTATTATCAATGTTGAAAACAGTTGATTGGCTTCATATTTTTGTGGAAACCGTGATGCATTGTATTTTTTAGGATTCTTTGGTGAATAGAAAGTTTTAAAAAACGGCATTGATTTGAAATAAAAGTGATTTATAATATTATAAATATATTTTATTATAAATATATTTACTTCTGAATAATTTAATGCATCCTTGCCAAAAAGTAATAGTTTCACTCACAAATAAATTAATAAATTAACACATACTTTTTTTGTAAGTGATTGATTCCAAACTGTTTGAACATTAGTGTATGAGCAATTAAAAAAAAAAAATAATAATATAAATAAAAATAAAATAAAGATGGGGGAAAAAGAACTAAATACACGCACAAATCTAAAATGCATGCACAAAACAGTACTTTCCATATGAATTAAGGTATTTCTTTTATTAAAGAAAAGTACAAATTTACAGACTATTGAACAGTAATGTATTTTGCATTGCATGCAATCCCAGAATGCACTACTGCTCAGAAAAAAAAAATCATGATGGATGGAGTTAAGAGACGTTTTAAAATAAATGAAAAGTATTACTTAAATAATCAATTACAAATAGGTTTTAATATATCTATTTTACAAATTTAAAGCAAACTATTTACCAAATAATGTGTTTGCATGATGTAGTTTTGAGCTGATTAGAGTATCATGTACTTAACTTTGCAGCATGTTATTATCAGACTATTAATTTGATTTGGACACCAATTTGCATGATAGAAATCATTATACATCCTATCCACATTAAAGCTAATGGTATATTAATGAAAAGAAGGCTCAATCTGTATTTCAGACACACACTTTAACACACACACACACCTGCACAGAGCTCCCAGAGCATGCAACAAAATGCCTTTTCATGTGCAGCTGATTTTTTTTCACTCCCTCAAAAACAAAATGCAAGAGCAAGAAGAAAAGAGAGGCTAGAAAATGAAATGCATAATTTACACGTTTCTCCTTTTTAAGACACAGCGCTTCCCTTTTAAAAAAAGACTCCAACGTAACAGCGCCCAGAGCGGTTGAAATACACGTATTGCATTTTTTAATACCATACTTACACTTTCTCAAACAGCCTCAACCCCTTTATGCTTCTTTTATAGATTTCTAAATGGCTTGCGATATAATTAATTGGCTGCATCAACTAACACAACATTTTCTTTCTGTGTTTCCAGTAAGAGCGTGTCCCTTTCTGTCTGCCCTCTCTTTGTTTGCTCGCTCGAGCTCTGTTTCTTTTCTAAAACTAGTGGATTTGTGTGAAGCGATGAAGCAGGTCTTTTTGTTTCCGACAGGTTTCTCTAACACTCGTCCACTGTATTGAATCATTGGGATCTTTTGACTATGCATTCTGATTGCTTTAGTGATGAACGATGCATGGCATGCTGCTTTAGATTATGGGGAAATGAGATTAACGCTGCTGTCTGTGTTTGAAACAGCCGTCATAACTAGAATGTAGTGATGATGTATTTTTGCCTTAATTTCCAGAAAAAAAAATATATATTTTTTTTAATAAAATCAAAGACAAATTGCATGTTTTAAGCATAAAATTCATGTTGTTGGTAAAATAATAAAATACTTTGAAAATGATTTAAACAATTGTTTAAAATGAATTTAATAATGAATTTAAATTTATATCATTTCTGGTTGCACAAAATGCAATTCATAAAATACAGTGCAATCAGAAAAATAAAACAAAAATAATTTCTTTATGTAAAAAATCTCAGGTTTAATTATTAATTAATTATTGAATTAGTTCCTTGCCATTTTTTGTAATTATTTGTGAAATTTACTATCAACTTCTGAGTGAAAATGGCATTTGAATAATTTTTTCAGTGTAATGTACAAAAATAAATATTAATAATATTATTTCATGATAATTGAGATCGTATTATATTTTTATTAATATTTAGAAATTTCAATTTCAATATGTCAGGTTTCATGTAAAGTTATTTTAGTACATCAAATGAAACTAAATTAAAGTGAAAAATGTTGCCTTTGCAAATAGCTGAATAAAAAGTTTCTTATTTTATTACTTTTAATAAATAAGTTATGATTTTTTTTAATGGTTTTAATTTTAGTTTCCGTTTTAGTTGACTATTATAACCCTGAAGTTAAATGCAAATCTTATTTCTGTTCTAACAATTTTGCTTTTCAAGTAAATGTTATGTTTGGTTTTGAGAATTAAATGTTTTTTTTCGCAGTTTCTCTAATTGTGTCTGTGACCTTTTGACCTCTAGAATGAGTGTTGCTTGTTTCAAATCTCACTTTAGTATTTTAAGGTGGATGTAGATGGAAAGGGTGTGTTTTCTTTTTCCTGAAATGATTTTGAACATGACTCTCCTGTCGGTTGACTCATTATTGAGTGTATGATACAGTAATCCAGTCTCACTGTACGACACAATACAGCTCTGATCTGGTTACTGGCTGGAAACATGGCTTCAGGCAACTAAAGAGCCACACCTCACCTCAGACAGAGGACAGAGCTCATTAACAGACTTAAACCAGTCTCTGTGCTTCGTTTTAAGTGTGGGGGCTTTATTTTACATTATATGTGACCAGATGTCCTCAAAATGATTGTCAAACCTGGTTTATAATAATAAATATATGCTAAAGGGCTCAGAACACCCTTGGATTAAACAAGTAGCAGACTTTTAAAAGAGTAGTTGTTGTGGAAATTCTTTAAAAGAGCTAATGCAAACTAAGTGAATGCATTTGCACGCTTAATTACATGTTATTACAAACATATAAAAAAAAAAACATTTAAGTTTAAATTTATATTAATTGCAATTAGTTGCAAAGAGTTTTTTTATGTGTGAAATAGGATTTATATTTTGAATTATGGCTCTAAGCAATAGCGTGCACAGACATTTGTATTGAAAATGTTTTGATTTAGTGCATTTAAAATATTAACAAATATATTAATCAATTAACACTACAGTAAAAATTATTATTGGTGCTTAACATCTACTTTAGTGTTATTCACCACATCAAAATAAGTATGTATATATATATATATATATATATAATGATAATACATTTTAAAGTATACTTCCAAGTAAGTATTTTTAATTAGACATTTGTTATAAAGCAGGGTTATTATACTTATCTAAAAAAAAAAAGTTACTTTAAAGTAAAATAAAATACAAAAAAAAAAATCAGCTAGTTACCAAAGCAGTATTTCTGATAACTAAAATTTAATTAAATTAATTACAATTAAACCTGCAATTAAAAATACATAGTCATGTATTAACAAAAACTACTAAAAATGACAAAAACACTTAACAAACTTAATTAAGCTTTAACTAAAATTGAAAATGCAAATTGAACCAAAATATTTATAAAAAAATTAAGCATTTCAATTATACCAAAATAAGTCTGTTACGAAGTGCGCTTTTTAACTAGTGTACTTAAGAAACAGTCACGAAAGTCTCTTTAAGTCCACTTAAGTGGCATTTTGTTTAATTAATATCATATTATCTAGTCCAGTTTTTTTTCAATATAATTTTAAGATTTGAAGTACATTGCAAGAACACATTCAATATAGTTCAGTACACACTGCTGTAGCTTTATTGTGGCTAGTTTAGCACTATGCTAACTAGTGAAGTTCAGCTTTTAGAAGTGGACTCGTTTAGCTTGAAAAGGTGAGAGAAGAAACTAATAATCCAGCTGGGAGTGAAAAATCACAGAACAAGTGAAAGCACCTGCGCTGAGACAGAGAGAGTGAGAGGACAACACACCACACGCATACGTGAACCGCTTCAGAGAGGAAAAACATTTACACACACACACACACACACACACACACACATGCTCATAGTGTCCCAGAGATGAAGCTGTCCGTCTCCGTCCATATCTCACAGTGATGGAGGACCGGGATCAACACAGACTCTGGTGAACCTCCATCAAACTGACAGACGTGCCACAGATACACGAAACAGAGCCGCTCACACACACACACACACACACACACTTCATGTTCCTGCTGCAGTTAAATACGACGTCACTTGTCTACTGAATGTTTAATCTGCTTCTGCTGTTATTTATGAGCAGACAGACTGATTCTCCTGAAGTTGCTGCTGAAAACAACCAAATTAAATCACCGAAGCACGTCTCCGGTCACTCATTTGTCTTCCCTCAACATGAGCTGCACCAAACGTGTTAAACCATCAGCATCCATGTTTCTTATTGATGCCGTATCATGCACACAAATAAAGAGCTGTTCGAAAGTTTGGGGTCAGTAAGACGTTTAAATGTTTTTGAAAGAAGTCTCTTCTGCTCACGAAGGCTGTTTACTTGATCAAAAGTGCATTATTAAAAATAGTTAAATATTATTGTGATTCAAAATAACAGTTTTCGATGTGAATAACTATTAAAATGTCATTTATTTCTGTGACACAGTGCTGTATTTTCAGCATCATTGCTCCAGTCTTCAGTGTCACATGATCTTCAGAATATGATGATTTGTTGCTCAAAAAGCATTTCTGATTATTATCAATGTTGAGAACAGTTGTGCCGCTCAATATTTTTGTGGAAACCATGTTTATTTTTAATTTTCTTTACTGTCATTTTTGATAAGTGTCCTTTCTGATAAAAAGTATTCCGTTTCTTTGAGAAATATCTTACTGACCCCAAACTTTTGAACAGTAGTACATGTCATTGACTTTAATGTATTAATTTATTTAGCAGACACTTTTATAAACTATCATATATTTTATACCTTACCTAATGTGATATTAATGATATTTGGTTTGTTTATGAAACTCTTTATAAGTTTTTAACAAGTTTTACTCTATGTCTGAGGACATTTTCAAAAGGTTGCCTTCCCAGGTATAATGAAATACGTATAATATCTTTGTCTGATTCTCCAGGACGAGTGTGTGTGTGTGTGTGTGTGTGTGTTTCTCTCTCACCTGTCTGTCAGGGACACACACGTTTGTTCTCGATTGTCTTTGCCAGGAGTCAGACTCACTGTGAGAGATTCCTGCTATTAAATATATTTTTAAAACTCTACTATCTATCTATTACAATATTACAATAAATGAAGAAAAAAAATGAAACATTATTAGGTCATAAATCAGATTTTGATAGGCTTTTCCGCCCACATTTGCATTTATCCTAACATATATTTTTGTAAAAAGGTTGAATCTACTGTATATATATTTTTAATATAAAAAAAAGGCATTTAGAATTTATTGTTGACAACATTTTTCAAATAAATGCTGTTCTTTTGAACTTTCTATTCATCTGTGAATCCTAGGAAATAAAATGTATCTGTTTCCACAAAAATATATAACCGTTTTCTGCCCTGATAATAATCAGACATGTGACACTGAAGACTGGAGCAATGATGCTGAAAATACAGCTTCGATCATGAGAATAAATTACAGTTTCACAGATATTCAAATAGAAAACAGCTATTTTAAATAGTAATAATATTTCAGATTTTTACTGTGTTCTTGAAGGTAATATGTTAGACTGACAGTGAGTGTTCTGCGTGTGTTTCAGGTGTTGGAGCGTCTCTTCCAGAAGGGTTTCAGCGTGGCTGCGTCCTGCGGCGGCGGCGTGGACTCGTCTCAGTTCAGCGAGTATGTTCTGTGTCGCGTGGACAGGAGGAGTCAGTCAAACACACCCATCAGGATAAAGCAGGAGCCGCTGGACTAGAGACACACGCTCAGGCCCTCGGCCCCTCGACACACACACACACACACACACACTCAGCGTTTATACAGGGAATGTAAGCGAACTGCATCAGAAACCCAAAGAACTCCATCAGGAAATGAGTCCCGCCCTCTTCCACCCAAACAACCAATCAGAGATCATCCTCACGCATACGGAATGCAGGCTCCGCCCCTCTGCCAGTGCAGTGTGTGTGTCATGATCTTATGATGATTCCGGTGCAGTGCTCACAAACAAACAAAAACGCCATCATCAGGGGCCGGGGGTTCATTTTTTGGATTGTTTTTCATTTCTTCAAGACGTTTTTCACTCCCTATAGCACCATGGTGTATGCAGTTATCAGTACTAGGCTGGAGTCTTGTGTTTATTTCTTTTGTTACATGAAGGATGATGGGAGGGGCGTTCTGAAGGCACTACGACTGAGAGACTTACCTGGCAGGAACACGCTATTACGCCCTCGGGCCGCGTGGCCGAGCAGTCTGGGGTTTAATGCATTTGCTGCTGAAGGTTTCTTTGTTTAAAGGAGCTGCAAGTAAATGTGGCTGTTTCTGAAGCCAGAGCATTAAGCATATCCTTAAACATCTGAATGAAACGAGTTCTGAACTATACTGTACCTATACAATGAGTCGTGTGTGTCAAGAACAAAATGTAAGGAGCTCGAGGTAAAACATGGACTGATGAAGACGTGTGTGTGTGTGTGTGTACCGTACGTTTGCACTTAATTGTGTCGTGAAAACAAGCCGCATGCGTGTTTAAAGATTCAGTGGAAATTGACTTGAGTTGACAGAATGAGGGTACCAACCATGATGCATTAATTTTTAAACCATCTTTGCGAATGAACAGTTGTTATTCATCAGCCCAGTTTTAGTCTGAAGTTGTCCGTTTTCTATTTTGATGTCGAAATGTGTTCGGATGCGGAGTAAACGGTGGATGCGTTGTATAAAAGGTCACTGATTTCATCAGATGTGTGTGTGATGAATCTGGAAAAAAAATATTGTTTGCAAATATAAATCTTTTGCAAAATTCCCTCAAAGCCTGTTTTTGCCTACTAGCTTTAACCCTTCAATTGACTTGAAAAAAAAAAGTCATATATATATATATATATATATATATATATATATATATATATATATATATGTAAAGAAAATCAATACAATTTTAGATATTTGATTCTTTCAAATTAAATTCTAATATTCATCTTTCAAACATCATGATTTATTTTAGTGTCCCTAATTTATATTAATATTTTGAATCAGTTTTATTTTAATATTTTCTCTTTTGATTTTAATTTGTCTAATTTTGTTGTGTTTGTTTCATTCATGTTTTTTTATTTCAGATTAAGTTTTTTATTGTTGTACATCAAGTTAAATGGTTAAAATGAGAAATAATAGCTTAAATATAAAGTCTGTATTTGTACACAAAATTATATTTTTAGCAGTGAACAGGTCACAAGCTACTAAATTAAAACATGACTTTTTGGAACATGAATATTAGTATTATTTTTTGAAAGAGGCTATAAGAGGGTTATACCATCCTTGGTAAATCAGGTCTATAGAAAGTCGTGCCATCATGCATTTCTTTTTTTTTGTTTTATTTTAGTGTATTTCTGTTGAGAATCACTGTTGCTGAGTTTTGCCTCGAGCTCTGAGCCGACTCTCTGTTGTTAGTGATGTGTGACATCATCATCATCATCTTCATCTTCTGGGTGGAGGTCACTTCCCTTCCTCCAGATCAAAGAGCAACAGAAGAACAAACTCGTGCGGTCTGTGTGTTTGTGCGATTCTTCTCGATCAAATCAAACAACCTCGTTCTGATTTGTTCATCTAAACCTCATTCAAACCCAAGCTGAAAGCGCTGCAGTTTAGAGTCTGGATGTGTTCATTAATGCACTTGTATTTTTGCATTACGTGGTTTTCTTTGCTGTCTGATTAAATGTCCACAGGCTTCAGTTGCATCTCGACTCTCCGTAGGGAACCTGCTCGAGCCGGCCTTTGTTCTGACCCAGATCTGGTCCAGTTCTGTCACAAAGGGAATGACCAACCACTCTTTCTAACGCAGCCGAGAGCTATCCCAGCATGCCTCTCCACACAATCCTCATATGCATTCCCAGGACGGAAAATAATCAAAGCCCGAACACCCTCAGAAGATTGGATGAAGTGTGTGTTGTTTATGCTCTGATCTTGTAAGGTTCATCAAGTGAAACAAACAGAAAAGCGCAAGGTTTGTGTTGAATCATGTCGGATCACGTTCCACGTTGTTGTGATGCATTTCAAGACGCTGCGGATTCGGTCGCGTCCATCAGGCCTAAACGCTGGTACTTTGTACAGTTACTTGTATATTAAATCATTCAGATGCCGGTTTCTCTTTGTAAACAAACCCGAGAAGAGATGCTGACACTCACGAGACTGATGGATTAAACGTCAGCAAAGCAATATGATATGTACATACAAATGACAAAAGAAGATCCTCAACATTTCAAAATGTCTACCAAGGTGAAATTTGTCACTATTTAATGTATTAATAATTAGACTGTGGTATTAAAGGGCATGTGTTTATTTACAGTGACTTCTTTTTTATTTACTTGCATATTTGCTATAATTAAAAAGGCGTAATAATCACCTGATATTTGTTTGTGCTTTTCATCCACTTTTATATAAACAACAATACTGTCATTAAATAAAATTCTGACTTGACTATAGTTTTTTATTTTATATAAATAATATAAATTTAATTTATTATATATATATATATATATATATATATATATATATATATATATATATATATATAATATTAAATTATTTTAAACTATATAAACATTCTAGATTTTATATTAAAGTTATATAACATATATAACTAAATATTTAAATTTATTTAAATTAATATATCACTGTTGCCATTTTGTTCTATGAAAAAAAAAAAAATTGCAAATGATAAATTATTTAAATTAACCTAAAAAAATAAATAGGATATGAATAAATTAAATTCTTACTCACCTATATTTTTATATATATATATATATATATATATATATATATATGGAGAGATCAATTGTACATATACTTTCTAAAATTTAAAAAAAATAAAATAAAGTTATGAAATGGTGAACCACACATACGTAAACAACATTTTGAAATTTAGTAAACAGCTTATTTATTCCTTTACAAAATAGGTACAAATACAGAAGTATGTTCACACAAACAGAAATATTTCAGGATATGTACAGAATTTACCAAAAATAAGATAGTTCTAATAAACACAAGGTCTTGTAAACAATATATACAAATTATCCGTAGATCGAAACATTAAATTCCAGCTGTGCACGTCAGTAATACAATATGAAGAGAGTCCTAATAATATTTTGGCTACAAAGCGTAAGTTATAGAAAGAGCCTCCAGCGGAAAACAGAAGATTTATAAAGTCAGTTTAAACAACCCAACAAATACATTGTGCTTGTTTCAAATGAATGAAGCGTATTGCCTGACAAATGCGAATGAGAAAATATAAATAGGTAGAAAATGTAGTTTCCCTTTTAGAGTTTTACAGACCCAGACGGACAGAAACAATGAAGACAGAGAAACCAATGCGTTCAGTTTCAGACACAAACACAAACTGCAAAGCAACGGGATTCATGGTGCATAGAAAAGCGAGTTGATCCATTTCTGATCGGACTCGGAAACGAAGAAAGGTCGCAGAACTTGACCTCTCCTGACATCATGTACGGCGAACCCTCGCCAAAATAAATGCTTGCAGGATTCGAGTTCATCCTGATAATTAAGCTTATGTATGATAAATGAAGGACTGACATCGATAACTTAAAATAGCTTAAAGTATCGGCACACAAACAGGAAAATGAACTGATAATACTGAGTTTAAAACAGGTAGAAACACAGTCGAGGGCAGTGAAATCCAGTTTTACAGTCCAGATGAAAACATGAAACATCAAACTAAACACACTTTCATAATACATGTTCCTAGTGTTAATGTGATTGATCCATCAGTGCATGTTATCCTAAATTAAAAAGTTTGTCTTCATAATGTGCTGCTGCATTCAGGTTGATATTCGTTGAAAAAGTCCACCTTTTCGGATTAAACATGGTGTTTGATTGGGGAAAAAGCATCACAATCAGAAGTCAAATGTTGATTTTAATGTTCTGACGATGTGTTGGTGTGGTTGTATTGCTATAGGTCGGATCTGCTGGCCTGATTTCGAGGAAACACGGGATTCGTGCTCCTCGTGGACACATATTAAAGCTACACGAATCACGATGACGGACACAAGCTTCATCATCGATTTAGAAGGAACGCTTCGTTCCGAGTTTAAAACCTTATTTTCAACTGGAAATCATTTATACATGCTATTAAAAACAATACTCATTAAAAAGTCTATTTACATTCGCTGATAAAAGTTTCGAAATAGAGTTTTTAGGCGACTTTTTATGTTTTCAAATACTGTGATTGGCTGGAAACTGATGATGATGATGAAGATGATGATGGGAAAGTTTGCATTATAATGACGCAATTCCTTAACAGAAAGTATACTGATCACTTCAAGGCATTTCGTCTCAAAGATCGTCACAGTAAGCGCTCCGTGTTGAATAAACGACAGAACGACATCTGCACTATGAAAAACACTTACTTCATCAGGAATTAAAAAATATTGAAATATATTTTACTAAAAATGCAAAAATATTATGATATTCTTGTTAAAAGTACAAATAAATAAAATTATACTTAATTCAAGATATATTCTATGTTGCCAGGTTGCACTAATTTGTTCCCTCGTTTTAGCAAACCATGAAAATTTGTTCTATTCTTTTAGTTAATTCGTGGCAAATTTGTAAAAAGAAATTCCTAATTTTATTAAATTGTGGAACATTTTTACTAATTTGTTTCTTTTTTTAGTAAATTGTTGCAAATGTGAAAGAAATTGTTCCATTTTTTTAGTAAATCGTAGCAAATTAGTTTCCTCATTTTTGTAAATTGTGAAAATTTGTACTAATTCATTCCCTCATTTTAGTCAATCGTGGCAAATTTTTACGAATTTGTTCCATTGTTGTAGTAAATCATGACAAATTTATACTAATTTGTTTCCTCCTTTTTAGTAAATCATGGTAAATTTGCATTGACATGTTTCCTCGTCATTTTCCTCCCTATTTTAGTAAATTGTGGCAAATTTGTAGTAATTTTTCTAATGAAATCCCTTGTATTAGTAAATCATGGCAAATATTTATGAATTAGTTCCCTCGTTTTAGTGAATTGTTGTCATGTTGTACTTATTTGTCCCTCAGTTTATTAAATTATACTAATTAATTCCCTAGTTTCATAATTGAGGGAAAGAATACATACAAAGTGGCCATGTTTACTACAATGAAAACATCGAATAGTAAACTGTAATCACGATTTTTAACAAAAAAAAAGGAACGATTTGGGCGACACGATAAATATTTTTTACTTGCAGTTTATGTGTGTAAATTCATCTTATATTGTTTTTACTGGAAAACAAATAAAAATACTGATGACGAAAGTGATATCTGCAGAGTCAGATTCATTCACAAACAAAGAAACAATTGAAAAACGCTCCGGAAAACAACCATTAAAATCCACTATCGTAAATACAGTTTTCCTAATAACCTTGAGGGGAAAACAGGAAACAAAGCTCAAAACTTTTCTATCAAAAGCATCACGAGGTCACAGACACAGAGGCGGTGAACGGGGCTGAAGGCACGTCGCAGGGCTGAGAAGGAAGTCTGTCGTTGTGTGGTTTGGCTGCTGATTCCTCTGTAGTGTGGAGAGTTGGCTACTTCAGGAGAGCACGGTACAGTAAGAGAGATCTGCTGGTGTTTCTCTCCTGCTCCATGTAGAAGATGAAGTCCCTGAGGCTGACGCGTGTTATTCTCTGGCGGTTATACTGCCTCGACGAGCTGGACGGGGTCAACGATCCGCTCGGAGAACCTGCCGAACTCCCCGAAACCTGACGACAAAACACAATTCTCTTATTAAACCAACAGAGAAAACATTGAATAGTAAACTGTAATCACGATAACATAACTAAAGTTATGATAACATAACTAAAAACAATCAAGCCCTGCTCATATTTAAAAAGTAACACAAAAGTAACGTAATGCATTACTTTCCATAAAAAGTAACTAAGTAACGTACTGTGATTAGTTACTTTTTTAGGGATTAACGCAATATTATGATGCATTACCTTTAAAAGCAACTTTCCCCAACACTGGTTATTAGCACAATTTATTACATTACAAGTTTTACCATGCTTACCAAAGAAATTAAATGTTTTATTTGTTTACCTGAATGTCATGTGACCATTAATCAACATCAGAGAATTGTGAACATAAAAAAGGTGAAAGAAAATCCATTTGGGAATGCCTCTGCATTACATACAATAAAAAAATTATGTGAATTTCTGAATTGTAATGTAATAAAATGCAATCATGATATAAACTACAAGTACGTAATTTTTGGAATCTGATTGCATAGTCCAGAATACATGACAGCACTGTTTAAATACTAATGGATCGGAGGTACATGCTTTATCTCAAACGGGCTTATTCTTCTGCTTGCATTCTGTTCATCTGCTTTTTCGGTGAGGCAGAAGCAGAAGTCCAATAAACACAGATACTTTCATGAGTAACAGAGAAATATGGGATGGTAGAATCCACCCAGCCAACTACATAAAATAAGACCGGAAACAAAGTCTCGCTCTCTCGATTGCACACGGTAAACACAACAGCGAGACACGCAGACCTAATGGAAAGCAGCTGACGCGTGTGGCACGTTAACCCAAACTCAAACCCTTCATGCACCACCCAGCTCAGGGTGGCCGCTTCGCTCTCGTCTCCGGAGATCTGATGGGTGAAGTGTGCTAAGGTGGGGTGAATCCAGGACAGGCAGCATGCAGGACGCCCTCGGGGCCCAGGACCTCCAGAAGAAGGATCTGGCCTCGTCAAGGCCAATCAGAGTTGACCTCATGTGAAAGGAGGGCATGCCTTCTGCCATGGCAATTAATGCCAATCACAGCCTGGACCAATCAAATGCATCCATCTACCTGGACACGCTGATGGGCCTCTGGCGGCTTTGTGTGCTCAATATTCACATGCAGACATGTGTTTCAGAGATGAGAGAAAGAAAAACAGAGACAAAGGAAGAAAATGTGCATAGAGAAAGAAATATATATTTTTAATAGCGATTATATCAAAATCCATTTCAAGATGTTTGTGAACTGATTTCAAGCTACAGATTTTGTCCCTTAAAAATCCTAAAAGATACCGTTGTAAAGGAGTGTGCCACTCACTGTCAATTACACATTGTTCAACAGAGATCAAGATAACCAAATCAACAATAAATCTGAAAAAAAAATATTTTAGGATTATTTACATATTCTAGGTTTTCTTAATAAGTTAGCAGTTTTATTTGTTTTCATTTTTTACTACATGTTTATTTCTATTTAGCATTAATGTAGTTTTTAGTTTTAGTTTCAGTAATTTTAGCACTTGAACATTTCTAATATTACAGGTTTTTCTGGGTTTTTCATCTATTCTTACTTCAGATTTATTATTACTAGTCAAGTCAACTTTATTTATATAGTTCTTTTAACATTACAGATTGTGTCAAAGCAGCGATAAAGTATTAAATAGGAAAAACAGTGTGTAATAACGCAAAAGTACAAGAGTAAACACTCAAGTTTCAGCTAAAGTCAGTTTATCATTGATTAAGTTATGTCATCATTACTGAAAATTCTTTTTTATTTTTTTTATTTTAGGTTTAGTAAACAATAACAACACTGTAAATGCCTAGGGCACTATTTGATTTATTTAAAAAATATATATATGTTGACCTGAGATTTGATTACTATATTAGATTTGATTGTTATATTATGTAATGCAGAGGCTATTTATACCAGTGCAAAAAAAAAAAAAAAAAAAAAAAAATATATATATATATATATATATATATATATATATATATATATATATATATATATATATATATATATATATATATATATATACATACATACTGTACACTGTGTAAATAGAAGAATTACAAATTAAATCATATAAATAGCAGTATTCTGTTTGGACCAAGTATAATGCATAACAAACAACTTCTCCAAATAAGCCAGTCCAAATATTATTAGATTAATAGAAGGTACAACACCTCAGCAATAGTGCCAACAATGTTAGCTATTTGTATTGTTAACTGAATTGTATATACTGTACATGTTTATTTTTCGATTAAATTAAATTTGTTGGTTAAAAAGTTAATCATTTATTGTAATTTACTATATGGGAGCAGTTTCCAAGTTTGAGCTTGTTAATATTTTGCTCAAAAATACAAATCATTTTGAGTTCAGGAGTGACTCCTGTGTTCATACGAGCCAAGTCATGATGATTTACAATACAGACCATTTCAAAGCAGCTTCACCTGAACAAAATAACAGTATTAATGTTCCTAAGTTCATCAGTTATTAAATAAAATTTTAGCTGTAAATCAGCTTTGAAAAGACATTATCCCCAGTTTAATTCAATGACACCGAATCAACATTGAACTAAATTGAGCTGAATAATGACACTATTGTCTTCTAAAGAGTGTATAGCTGCTTGTTTCATAATTCAATTAACTTTGCACTATTCATTAATTATAAAGTTATGAACTCAATTGAACTATAAAGCAGCTCTACAGAAGACAGCAGATATTCAGCTCAATACAAGTAAGTGTTGATTCAGTTCAGTTCAACAACTTCATAAAGTTCATCAATTATGAAACGATTCAGCTCAGTTCAGTTCGGAGTCAATTCAGTTCAGTTCACATTTACATTCACGCTTTTATCCAAAGCAGCCTACATTACAATACTGTTCAATTACTTTAATGTTAATAATTTATAAAATAATTCAGTTATAAGCAGCTTTACATAAGGCAATAGTGTCAATATTCAGCTCAGTTCAGTTTAGTGTTGATTTGATTCAGTTCAGTTCAGAAACTGAGTAAACTTAATTGTAAAACAAATCTGATTTAACTATTAAACAGCTCTTCAGAAGACAACAGTGTCATAATTCAACTCAGTTCAGTTTAGTGTTGATTCAGTTCAGTTCAATAACTGTGTCGATGATAATTTGTCAATTATGAAATGCATCTGATTCATCTAAAGCAGATGTCCATGGTGTCATTATTCAGCATTGATTCAGTTCAGTTCATGACTGTAGAAATTAATCAATTATGAAACAATTCAGCTATAAAGCAGCTCTACAAAAGGCAATAGTGTCATTATTCAGTTCAATTCAGTTTAGTGCAGATCTGATTCAGCTCGGTTCAGTAACTGTGTAAACGTAATCAATTACGAAATGAATTAGATTCAAGTATAAAGCAGTTCTACAGAAGACAACAATGTTATTATTCATCTCAAATGTTGATTCAGTTCGGTTCAATAACAGTGTCGATGCTACAAAATTCAATTATGAATCAGATTCAACTATCAAGCAGCTCAATAAAAGCCAATAGTGTCAGTATAAAGATCAATCTAGTTCAAGTTTTGTTCTCGTCCAACAGCACCACTGCTGTCAAACTGATAATATTACTGAATATTAATATACAGTACACACATTCATTTAAATACGCTTGTCACTGCTGAATGTTTGCGGTGTGTTTGTGGGCCGTGCGTGTTTTCTGGAGCCTGCAGGGCCACACGGAGGAAGAGGAAGTGATCCAAACACAGGCAGAAAGGTCAATCCTCCCACTGTACGACTCCTGCAGCCAACGCCAATAACCCAAACACAGCCCTGTTGATGTCTGGAGATCCGCGCATCTCGTAACCTCATGTTAACAAGTACATAAACACACACTCACACATTCACACACTCAGCTGATTCAGACGAGTCAAACACACCGAACAAACTGATTATTTACATTTGGGGATTGTCGAATCAGATGACGAGACGAAGGTCAGCGTGGAGCTGAAGGAAGCGGAGAAGAAAAGATTTGTGGGAAGGCAAAAATCCGTGAGGCAAAAAACAGCATCTGTCATTTTATCAGCACAGAGCCGCTGGCGGGCGTAATGTCATATGACATATCCATCCGACAGCTAGCACACGGATACCTCCATACATCTCTTCAGACAATTTCTGACTGTGTGCACGTGTTTGGAGCGGAGAGAGACGAGCCTGCAGCATCCTCAACAACACACACACACACACACACACACACACTGACCAGTACAGAGTGAAGCAGACCTCATTTACACAATATGTGTGCTCAGATACATGAAACTGATTCATTACACTACTGAATCTGATTATAACTCATAATGATCTGGGAATCTGGATCGATAATAAAAGAACCACATGATTTTCATGATATATAGTTTAGAAAGAGGACGGTAGCTATGACCAAAACCATATTAAAATCTAGTTTGTCAATTGATTCTGCATCAGTCAGTCAATCAATCATCAAGGACACAATGATTCATGAAAAAATAAATAAACATAAATAAAGATTTAAATCTGCTGAGAGACTCAATATGACATCTTAGAACAACAAATATACATCTAAAATAATAATAAAATAATAAATTAAAATTTATTTAAAAAAAAGTGTAAAGACACTTAATATGATGTTTTACAATAACCCTAAAATTTTCATTTTATTAATTAAAAACCCCTAAATGAAGTGAACAAACCTTGAGAGGTTCAATATGACATCTTATAATAACTAAAAAATATTTGTAATATTTATTTGAAATAGATGAAACCTCTAAATCTTAAAAATCTCTTTAAAAATATTTTTTTTTTTTAGATTTGAATCTGTTTAGATACACAATGTGACATCTTTCTAAAGCAATAAATGAAATTAATGAAAGTAAATGAAAAGTTCAAAAGGCTGGAAAGATTTGAGGGTTTTGTCTTACTGTCTGCTGTCTGTGAACTTCTGACCTTCTGATCGCTCTTTTATTTGTGAACCGATCACAGACTGTGTAACTCATGGACCGAGCCAGATCAGCTCCAGCTTTGCTAAATTTATTTTGGGTTAATAATGTGCCGTCTCGGACTCTCTAATTGTTTCACGGCTGGCAGAGAGCTGAAGGTGGTTGGCTGAATATGCATTGAGTCCGTCTTCAGCTGCTTTCTGCTGATCAGAGTCTTTCTCTGAGTGTTGTTGAGTGGCGTGAAGCACAAGCTCTTGTTTAATTCTCAGGGAACACACATACTTTACTGATTTTAAAAAAAATGCTAATATAAATATACAGTAAAAAAAAAAAAAAAAAAAAATATATATATATATATATATATATATATATATATATATATATATATATATATATATATATATATATATATATATATATGTAATATATATAGAGAGAGTAGTAAATAATTTTTTTTAATTCTACATGTTTAAAATATACAAGTATTTCTTCTATAATTTCCCAAATTAAACAGGCACTTACTTTATACAGAATTTCAAGAATTTCAACCAAAAAAAAAAAAACTTCTCCCAAAAATAAAAAGGATATTTTGCATTGAGATATTATTTTATAATATAATTCCAAATTCAGTTTACTATTAAGATTGTAAAAGTAATTTGGGAAAAAATAATAGTTGTTTTACTTACCTATATATATATATATATATATATATATATATATATATATATATATATATATATATATATATATATATATATATATATATATATATATATATATATATATATATATATATATATATATATACACACATATATAGGTAAGTAAAACAACTATTATTTTTATTCTTTTATATATATATATATATATATATATATATATATATATATATATATATATACACACACACACAAACACACTTTTGTACAATATTACATCAAGAAATTCCACATATTTTGTATTTTCAAAAGTAAACAGGCTGAGTAAATAAGCAAATAATTATATATA
This sequence comes from Carassius gibelio, assembly GCF_023724105.1. Lineage (NCBI taxonomy): Eukaryota > Metazoa > Chordata > Actinopteri > Cypriniformes > Cyprinidae > Carassius > Carassius gibelio. The sequence continues at coordinate 1,572,166 of NC_068413.1, read as the reverse complement.
TATATATATATGTAAGTAAAACAACTATTATTTTTTCCCAAATTACTTTTACTATTTTTCATTACAAAGAAAAATGCTGCATAAAACAAAATTGTAAATGGTCCTAAAGCAGGCATCATGTTTTAATGCAAACTATGGCTACTGCTTACTCATTTTGATGTGAAAAGTGACCTAGGCGTGTATTCAACAAAAAAGTGATCTTGAGGAACCTTCATAAGCGGGATAAACCAGACGAACACTAATGTTGACCATCATTCAGAGTCTGAGAATGACTTCAGACACGATGACTGGTGCTTTTCCATGAGGACCTCGGCGCTCTCCAGCTCTCGCTGTCGTCAGGAGTGTGTGAGAAGAGAGGCCCTCCCATCATGTCAGAGCGACTGAGGCCGAGCCAAGAGCCAAAGCTTTCCCACATGTCTACCTCCGCTCAGAGCGAGCACCAGCCTCGCCGCGGGGCCCGAAGCCTCCCGCTCTCTCGCTCTCTCGCTCTCCGCTCCACACCGGCAACGGCCATTAATTAAGACCAGAAATTCCCTCTCACTTTTCCTCTCCTCCTCCTCCGCCAGGAGAAAAGGCCGATGAGGACATTTTGAAAGAGTTAGCAGATGTCGAGTGATTGGCCCGAGGGCGTTTTCGACATCGCCCGAGTGATGTATTTGATGTGGAGTTTATTCAGCTCCAATAAACGTATAAAGAATTACAATAATAATTCACAGATGTATATTGCGCCGATTATGAGCGCAGCCCTCGCTTTGAACCGCGCCACGGCAGCCAAGATTAACAAAGGCAGGAGTAAAGGATGGGGACGGCTTTGTTTTTCAGCTTTCTGCTAATCACAGGGTCAGAGGGGCTCGAGAGGACCGCTGTTATGTGTGCGGTTTACACACCTTCACAAGATTCAGATTACTGATTCGCTGCTTTTATTGCTTCGGCCTCTGATGGAGCTTGTAAAAGAGTGATTTTGGTAAACTATGAATATGATAATTGTAGTCCACACACTGGACATAGCTATATATATACCGTATATAAGTCTTCACACCATAGGGTCATTCAAAGTGAACTACTGTAAGGATAAAACACCAAGGCAATACTATGCTACAGCAGTATTACCCTCATGGTCCAAAAAAAACAAAACGAAACAAAAAAACAGGCTGAATGTGCATTTTATTTGACATCATGAATAAGCTGTAATATCACATACTAAATTGAATCATTTCTGTTGCTTTATTAGATTTTATGTAGCATGAGAGAATGAGAGTTGGTATGATCTGGATGAAAAATGGCAGAATTACATTCAAAACAAACAACTGCAATTTGCCGCCCCAACTAAAGAGCAACAAATCTCAAAAATGGCGGGCCGGTAAGTATCTTAATGCCCGACATAAAACACAAGGAGAAACACGGCCGGCGAGCTCCATGGCAATGCATAGCAACTGCAGAATTTCAGTCAAGGAGAAAGAAGGCGAAAAAAAAAACACCTTATTACTTCTAACTCCTGCAAGCCATTTTGGTCTCCAAAGGTTTCGGAGCGCCTGAGGCGCAGTGTCTGCAGTGTTTCGGGAAATGACTTGCCTTCGCACGAACACGGCTATGTTCTGCAGCAGCCGTGCTCTCAGCATCCCCTCTCACTCGCTCCTTAACCCTTTCCTGCCTCGCGCCTCTGACTCACACACAGACGTTTCACTTCACACCCACACAAACTGTGTCTTGTTTGGCTATTTAAGCATGTGAAAACAAACACGGCGACGAGGAGGTCATGCACGACAGACAGCAGAGAGAGAGAGACAAGAAGGTTCGTCTGCTTACCCACTCGAGTGGAGCATCGCAAACCCCTTCACACAACACATAATTACAGGAATTTTCGAATTAGGAGACGAAGCTGCGATCGCGAACGCCTCGAGTCGGAGCAGCCGCAGGTTGGAGATGAAAGTGGGTTTCTATCTCTCTGAAAGGGTCAGTGAGCGGAAACTTTGCAAAGAACTTGCAAAAAAACTTCAGCTTTCGGAGCCTGAGAGAAACAAACTTGCTAGACGCCGAACAAAAGGGCTAATTAGTAGTCATTATTTTTCTAGAAAATGTGAGTTTTGAGAGCAGTGAAATGCAAGCAAGAACTATAATTAACAGGAAGTTGGTTGCAGGGGGGAGGATTTCAGAAAGTGTGTTCCTCTCAGAACCGGCTGTAATGCGATGCACACTCACTATTTGTTCACATAAACAGAGCAGTTGTCTAGAAACAAACTCTTCTGAGCAGAACCGCTCAGCCGACAGGGTTGCATGAAGATAAACAGGGGAACACGACCCAAACACATGGGAGCGAATCCTGCTTTTTTTTCCACAGCGCTGACCCTGATCTCCTCTGAGTCAACGTAGAAAAACTCACAGACCATTAAAACGAGACTTCGACCGATTCGTCCCAACGAATGGAACTTTAAAAAGTGGCGCATTAAAAATTAAAAGCGTTTCACATATAAAACGAAGCCAATTAGAGTTGGAATGGGAAGTCGGCGTAATGAGAATCAAGTCTAAACGCTCGTCCTCAGAAGATCCCGCTAATGAGGCCTTGTTGGTTTTCCCGTCCTCACGTTTTAAACGCCGTGGTAGGGAGTCGTTTCTGAGGCTGTTTAAAAATTTCATTTGATTTTGGAAATCGTAGGTGGAGCTAGAGATAATTGCGAAAGCCTTTGTGCCGTGCGTCGCAGGAGGTTCCCAAACGCCACTTTTTGATGTCTTTGTGAAACTAGAACTACGATGCTTTGCAAGAAAACATTTTAACCTAAGAACCTCCGACGAGGCACAAAGGGTGACCTGACAGAAGGAAAACATCTCTAATAAGGTCGTTACAGAACAGCGCTGCACAGAAGAGTTATTTCTGAACGCGGGGGAGACTGTTCGCAGAGAATCAAACTTTCTTTTAACGCTGATGTGGCGACTGAGACGCTTACATCAAGACGACGTTCGACCCAGAGCTGTCAAATCCCCAAGAAGCTCGACAAAGACGCAAAACATCTCACTTGGACTGAATAAAGCATGCACACACATCACGGAGAGATCATGAACATTTAAAAAAGCTTTAGAAGAGCCGAAGCGTTTGCCCTCCACGAGTCACACTACTATTGATGTTGGTTTGTGTATCTACTGGGACAGAAGTCTGAATTCTTCAGGTCTTCGGCTTCTCAAACTTCTGTTGATGCAATAACAGTCTTGTTTAATATGATTGTGTCCCAGAAAAGAATAAAGACTGTTAAGGCCTTTTTATTCCCCAATGCACTGAACTCTTTCATGCTACAGTCTCCGGTGGTGTGTTGTGTGCAGGTTAAGTCTGTAATGCAATGCTAAAAATGCAACTTTGACCCCTTATGCTAGGAAATTTGCATGACAAAAATCATGCAAATGAATGCCATTTAGTCTCTTCTGCTCACAAAGGCTGCATTTATTTGATCAGCTTTATTGCTCCAGTCTTCAATGTCACATGATCCTTCAGAAATCATTCTAATATGCTGATTACCGTCCATGTTGAATATTTTGAGACAGATGCTTCATATTTTTTCTGAAAATCACAATACACTACCAAAGTTTGGGGTAAGAAAGAATAAAAAAAAATTACTTCATTTGTGAATGATGCATCATATGACTCTGAAGACTGAAGCAATGATGCTGAAAATTCAGCATAGTATCACAAAAATAAATTATGTTTTACAATATATTCACATAAAAACTTTTTTATTTTAAATTATAAATTTTTACTGTATTTTTGATTAAATAAATGCAGCCAGAAGAGACTTTAAAAAGCATTTTAAAAAATCATAATTATTACATACTTTTTATCGCTTACATCGGAAGTTCTTGCATTGGATCTCTTTAAATGGATTTGGAGTGCAATGAAGATGCAAAAGTCTGATTCAAATGATGTCTATGAGTAGATATACACATCAAACTAACTATGTTAAGCAACCATTTAAAACCAAAATCCATTGCTAAGCCGAAAGCTAGGCCCGTTTCATCACAGAAGGCCGGCGGGCTCGCCTCGTACCCACATCGCTTTACGCACCAAAATCCGACTTCCTTTGTGTGTACGTGTATGTGCAAACCTTATCTACATATTGACTCGGTTTAAATCTACACTCTTGCAGTGATAATTGCACAAGTTTGCAGGAGGGAGTGCTGAAATCTTCCTGTACCTGAGGCGGGAGGTTGGGCGGGGGAAGCCCATCGGCATTGTGGGAAAACACCTAGAGCGCCGTCTGATATCCAAACAGCTTCACAATACAAACACACATGCCGCAAAATAACTAATACTCGAATATACACATGCAATCATACAAAAAAAGACAGATTTTGCTGCAATAAAACACAAAGAGCAGGAATAAAACATGATTGTGTCCTCAGAGAGAAAAGCAATGGATCAGGCCGGATACACAGAGTAACACGAGCCAGGGTAGCTGCTTGTGCCCAGACCACCCGTAAGAGACATGTCAATCATGTAGGTGTGTTCATTCACAATCAATGGCGTGTAATCATGAGCACATGCATATGATGACATGTAGACTATTTACTAGGCATGCATATTGTAACTAAATTGTTTGTTTATGCACTGCATATTTAATTGTGGATGCTTGTTTCTGGGTATTTAAGGCGAGCTAAAACTAATTTAAATGCAGAGCACACAGCAAATGAAAGCATAGACTTAAACCTTAAACAGCACTATGCATTGCATGTAATCCAAAATATAATTTTTTATACTGAGTTTTAAGAAACAAAGAGTCTTTTTTGTTGTATCATTTTCCTATTTCTTTTCTAACACAGTTTAAATTCAGAGCAACTATAAATCATTTGTAAATATGTTGGTTTAAGCATCCCAATCACAGCAACGTGGACTCGACCAAAAACATGAGTTTTGGGGGCGGGACTATCAGTCTGACTGACCAATAGCACACTGGGGGAGTGGTCAAAAAAAACCTGTTCGATAACAGACATTATTATTGTTATTTTGTTTTGTGACTACAACACTATAGCTTTAAAACAATTGTAGCCTGAGATTAATGTTTTTATTTTATTGTAAGTTTGTCTATATTTACATTTATGCATTTAGAAGATGCTTTTACAAAAGAAGAAACATCTGTATAAAAGGGTTTATTTTGGGCCCTCTTTTTCCGGATTTATCAGCTATTACATAAAAACAATCGTTTTGAGGCAGAATTGAATGAAACTAATAGGTGCATTCCAAGTGTTTACATCCAATCACACGCAGTCTCTCCATCACAGCGATCTGAATGTGTAATGAACAGTCTGAGACTGCAGTGAGGAAAATATCAGATCTCCTTCAGAGCGAGATCACAGAGAGCATCACTCAACTGTGTTCATTACGGCTCAGAATACATAATTTATGGATTGTTAAAAAATACATGTCTGGATTCATCAGACAGCAATATGACAGATGTAGAAGGCAGAACTTGAGCACGAGTGACTGTGATTTGGGGCTGATGTGGAAAATAAGAGCGCTTGAATGCCCGTTTGATGGCGTAACGTGCTTTATAATTACCATCTGCAGGTTTCAGTCAGCGTCATGCACACACACACATAAAGAAACAAAAACAAGCAATTCGACATGCTTATTTGAATTCATTCATTTGTAGATTTACAACAGCCGTTCTGAACAAGCCAAACACATTTAACATGTTCACATGCATATTAATTAGACTATACAGTACATTTATATACAAAAACATATGAATGCACAACCCAAGTTAATTGAGTAAACATCAAATCGCTCGAGTCAAAGCGATGCATTGTTTAGCCAAAAAAAATTAAATAAAAAAAGGCAGCGAGGAAAAAGAAAACATGGTGAAATCTGAGAGTTAATTAGGCTCGCTAAATAAAATCCCTCAGCAGGCCGAGAGGTAAACGAGCTCTTAGCAGGCGGATACGAGGAAAAGCAGGAGTCCCTGTGCACGGATTCCTGACTCCTGGATTATGCATTCACTGATCGATTCTAAATCTTAATTACCCGAATCACAAACACACAATGGCTCTAATGAACTGTGTGGCCCGTCAAACAGCTGGCTGAATATATTTATTAAGATCACGGTTAAATTTAATTATTTGGCCGATTAGCCACGGATGGCTCTGGTGTCTCAGAGGACTTGGGAAGAGGCAGGCGTGAGGTTAATCATCCTAATGACATTTAGCATTTAAATGAAATTTTGTGACATATGCTGCCAATAATGATAAAACACACAAGTACGTGTTAAAGGAATATTTCAGCCAAGAATGAACATTTGCTGAAAAGATCAGGATGAGTTTGTTTCTTCATCAGATTTGGAGAATTGTAGCATTCCATCACTTGCTCGCCAATGCATCCTCTTTAGTGAATGGGTGCCGTCAGAAAGAGAGTCCAAACAGCTGATAAAAACATCACAATAATCCACACCACTCCAGTACATCAGATAACATCTTGTGTCACATCTTGTGAAGTGAAAAGCTGTGTGTTTGTGGGAAACAAATACATTATAAAGACATTTTAACTCTAAAACATCGCTTATAGAGTTCAAAAATCTTTTTTTTTTTTTTTTGAAAAAGTAATGGTCTGAATCAAGGGAGAAATCTGCACAGATCAAGCTCCGTTTACAAGCCAAAACAGCTTTAAAAAAAAATATGTGGCTGGATTCTGATGTGAGAGTCAACAGGAGACGCACTTTTATATTACATTACTATAGATTATGAAGTCATATTTTGGCTAGAAGCAACAGTTTGATGTTAAAAACATCTTAATAATGGATTTATTTCTTACAAACACAAAGCTTTTGACAGCTCAAGACATTAACTGATGGACTGGAGTGATGTGGATTATTGTGATGCTTTTATCATCTGTTTGGACTCTCATTCTGACGGCACCCATTCACTCCAGAGCATCCATTGCTGAGCATGTAATGCTAAATTTTTTTATATTTTTAGATGAACTATTCATTTAATCTGAACTGCGTGCAAATGCGCCACCAATTTATGCAGCACTACTGGGATTCTTTCCATTAGAAAACATTGCAAACTTTTAAAATTGATCAAATGGAGGAAGCAAGGAACAACGGGAGAGCAAGAGAGATGGAGAGAGAGAGAGAGAGGAGGAATTAAGCAGAGCCAAAAAGTGTGACTTGGATTTAATATTTTATAATTGCCAAGGGACATTCCAAGATCAATGCATTTTTTTTGCCCGAGACGCACATCAGAAAGAGATGTACTTCAGTCTTTTTAGGGAACATTGGTCTATTTAATTCAGGCGCCTGATGCATGTGAAATATTCCTCCCTGGCCTCCTCCGAGTCCCTCGGGCAGAGCTGTGGGCACACATTACCACTTTTAATGGGCCGCCCTCAGAAGAGGCGAAATAAGCCAATAACCCGTCCATGCTAATGGATTGGCTTGTTTATTCACTCCAGCCCTTCTCTTCGGCTAATTTTAGCCGTGCCATGTTTTTCCACCCGAACATGCACGCAAAAAAAAATAAGACTGTGAAAAACACGTCACATCAAAACACAATCTACACGCCATATGCTCGTCAGAAGCAGGAACGCTGGAGATTTGTCGCTACTTTTGGAGGCAAGCTGGACATGTCGAGTGTGTTTTATTAAAAACACAGCAATGGATTTGTGGTGATATCCGCACGGATCACCGATGTTGCGTTAAACAGGAATAGAAACGTATGAATGGACTTTTATAGCAGAGGAATGGAAACCCGGCTCATGTGAGGCGGAGAGCACAGATCAAACGCCGCGCAATTAACCCTCATTAATGCACTAAACGACTGACCTAATTACACCGTGCCAGGATTTCACAGGGAAACTACTCGGATCAGGGCAATGCTTACATGCATGCACATGTCATGGATATTTTATGATTCAGTATTGCATCTATTTGAGACGTGTTACAGCCGCTGAGGTCATGCAACAAAAGTGATTTTCAAGACATCCTAACATTCCTACTTTCTCAGAAATGTTTCAGAAGAATTCCAAAGGGAAATTTCTGAAGGTTTTTTTTTAATCGCTCTGATATGTGTATTGCAGTTTCCACAAAAACACGAAGCAGCACAACTGTTGTTTCTGCCACTGGATAAATCTCACAATTTATGCATTTTTTCTTGCAATTCTGAGAACAAAAGTCAGAATAGATTATTATTTTTATTACATAGCGGATGCATGCTTTTTTTTGCAGCACTAAATTCAAATTAATTTTGCAATTCTGATTTGATCTTGCACTTCAAAAAAATCGGAATTGTGGAAAATATAAACTCAGAATTCTGATTCTGAAAAAAGTTCTTATAGTTTTGCAAATTCTGAGTTTATAGCTTGCATAATTCTGATATTTTATTTTTTATTCTGTGACAGAATTAGGCTTTCAAAGTTTTAAGCATTGATAATAATAAAAAAATGTGTTGCATATACTTTCATGATTTCTGAAGATCATGTGACACTGAAGACTGGAGGAATGATGCTGAAAATACAGCTCTGCTTCAGTTTTTGCTGATGAGTTCATGCAACACGAGCGACTGTCAAAATACATTGTATCGTATCATCCTAACATTTCATTCCCAGAAATGCATGGGAATGAATTTCCAAAGTGAAATTGCTGAATGACTTTTTCAGTCACTGTTTTCCAGTCCAGTCGTAGATGCTAGACAGGTGCTGAGGTTGGCCTGCCATCTCCACGCAGAAATTCAATTACAACTCCTCCTGAAGCGCCTCCATCTGCAAACAATATGGTGCTCCTCTTTTAATCAAGCCTTCCCCGAACGCAGCGACCGAAGGCCCGTCAAATTAAAAGTCACTTCCAGAACTGTTACGTCCGTTTTCAACTCGAGCCACAAATAAATAAGTAATGATGATTTGCAGGAAAAAGGTGTGAAGATGACTTTGGTGCCCCAGCAGAAAATCTAGTCGCTTTTTAAAAAAAAATACTTTTCAGGGATTTTGCTACATGTGTTTGTTTTACGCATGTCTGCAGCGTGGCTTTATATAAAAGAAATGTGAATGAAATCAGTGCATGAGGACGCAGGTTGGCGTGTTTGTGTTTGGTCGATGCCATACGCTTTAACGTCTCTTTCCATCTCAGATTTCCTCTTCCACTGGCAGCCTTTAATGAAAGATCATTCCAGCATTTCACTTGCTCGTGTCCTCGGGCATCAACCTTTCCACCAGCAGAACGTAGCTGACACAAATAATAAAATCAAAAAGAAACAACGTTCTTTAATAGAGAGCAACACAAAAGTGTTTTGCAGTAATGTCACAATGTAGCAGAGCTCAACGAGGCCGCGGCTAATTTCACCGACTCTAAATATGTTTCTGAAGGAAGATGGAAAGTAGATCCTGGGGTGAATCACACTCGACTGGATTCAGATTCCAGTCGTATTCGCTTCGAAAGACTCAATGGCCTCTAGTGCACCGTACAAACAACACAAACGACTGAAACAGACGCCAACAATCTCTCCAAAACATGTCTGGGTCAAGTTTCACCACATAAGAGAAGACATTAAGAAAATAAACCAATTTTAGCACCATTAAAATGCATTGGGTTATTTTTCTCTCTATTCAATTAAATACTTTTCCCCTTTACATTCTCATTACTGTAGTGCATATGGATGTTTTACTTTTTACTTTCTTTCTCATTATTGTCCATGCTGATTCTCATTATTGTAATATTTTTTTAACTTTATTACTCAAAATAAATAAAATTAAATGTTTTAAGCATTTTTAATATTCATTATTAACTATATTAATATTATAAAAAGGCAGTACTACAATTACAATAATGATGTATAAATATTTCACCACTTTAGTCATTTCTGTTGTATATATAGTTATTTAAATTACAGTATTGAGTATGGGTTGTTATTGTTATGAAAAAAAGTTACAATAAAAAATAAGTTGTTTACAAATAAATGCAGAATTGCAAAAATTCTTTGTTGGATTGATATACACTACTGCTCCAGCTCGGGAGCACTGTAATGTCACTTATTTTAAGTGGAAAAAGCATGCATTAAATTGATCAAAAGTGACAGGAAAGACATTGATTATGTTACAAAATATTACAATTTCAAATAAATGCTTTTTTAGCTTTCTTTTCATCAAAGAATCATGAAATATAAAATGTATCACGGTTTCCACAAAAATATTTGGCAGCACAGCTGGTTTCGTTATTGATAATAATCAGAAATGTTTCTTGAGCAGCAAATCAGTATATTTTCATGATTTCTGAAGATCATGTGACACTGAAGACTGGAGGAATGATGCTGAACTAACTTTTCTAAAACATCACTTTCTTTCGATTTTGGGCTGAAATGTGTCCTGGTCATGTTCCTGGCAGGTTTTGTTCGCACCCACCTTGTGTTAATGCTAATCTCTGGTTCCTAGCGGGATGGATGATGTATTCCCAGACAAGCGTGGGACTGCAGAGGGAATGTTTCAGCAGGATTTCCCATCATCCCTGACCAGCAGCTTCTAGCTTTGGCTCTGGTTGCTGTAGCAAAACTGCAGTCAAATTCATTCTTCAGAAACTTCATTATATCTAGATTAACAAGGGAGGTAATTAATTTCTTTAAGATGAGTATCTGTGCCTCCCCTCAGGCTCAACTTTGTTGTCAAAACTGTATATTTAACCATTTTTTTTGTGCAAAGTTTCACTGGCAGCAACACGGAAAATCCCATATTTTACATAAATATGGAGATATTCATGAAGATATTCACATTTGTGCTTATGCATATATAAAAACAACATATATCTATATGAGGCCTGAGATATATATTTTAATTTACACTCTCAAAAAATAAAGGTTACAAAAGGTTTTTTCACAGCAATGCCATAGAAGAATCTTTTTTTTTTTTTTTTGGTGCCAAAAAAAAAACATTCAGTGAGAAGAACTGAAAAATTAAATTTTTTATTGCATATTGATAATCTAAAGAACTTTTTTCCACTGTACAGAACCTTTCATGCAGTGTAAATATTCCACTGATGTTAAAGGTTTTTTGTGGGACAGAAAAGACTCAAGGAAAGAGAAATGTCATCTATTGAATCTCTCAACCTCCCTTTTGCATGGTTTTTCATTTTGGCATAATGCAAGACACAAAAAATCATATTAAACCTGATGTAGTTGGCCCATCCAAACAAGCAGCGCTCCAGGCGGGATACAGAGCGATGTTGTCCCAACTTTTCCGTAGGTCAGTGACCACACCGCTCTACAGGACCAGAGGGAAAACTGTGGCACTAAACGGCCTTTTCCTATGTGATGTATAGAGCTTTCAACTCCTTGCCGATCCCTCTTGGGTTGCACGGAAAACCACTAAGGGCGTTTTATACGGATGTGAGGTGTTTTTAACAGAGCCGAACCTTCAAACGAATCCAGCCAGGAAACAAACGAGACAAAATGTACCGCTTTGTGAACATGAATGAAAATATGTACACAAAACCATTTTTTGTATCTATCTAACTGGAATATATTACTCGTGGCAGAGAGTTTGGGAAGTTTATACACGTGACGTGGTAATACAGCGCTGATGGTTTTCATTTGGTACGATTATTCCTGAATATTGTTTATTTGAAGCTGACTGCTGGTTTATGGTTGATGGATTCACATGGATGGGGAGGGTGTGGTGCAGCTGGCAGGAACAAACTCACGCACTAAAATATAATCGAGAAAAACCCATCAGAATGAAATGAGTCATGTAAGGAAGTTATCTGTGACCTGGTCTGACGGATGTTACTTTACTGAGTCTCAGATCAATGACCTGCACGAACCCTGTAAACCGCACACACGTGCCGACGCACTCTGTGTATATTACCATCTTCTTGCAGTCATGGAAATCACCGTCCAGCTCGAGAAACACATGCATTGTCTGTCGTCGCTGTGCGAGAATTAGTAATCGTACCGTTGTTTGCAAAAGCCTCACAAACATTTGCAAACTGATGCAAACAAACATGTCAAACGTGAATCATGAGGTGGGATCAGATGTGACATCGTTCAATATGAATTTGTCTGGGTTTTATTTAAAATGTTGTTATTAATTTGTTCACTTTGTTTTCTTCACTGTGTACTTCTGTCTGCTTTTTTCAGTAATATTCGGATGGATGGATGGATGGAAGAATAGATAGATAGATAGACAGATATATAGTTGTCTGTATATATATATATATATATATATATATATATATATATATATATATATATATATATATATATATATATATATATATATATATATATTCAGAGTTCACAAACAAGCTCTAATAAATAATAATAAATAAATAAAATAAATATTTGGCTTCCAATAGCAAACAAATCAGCCATGGCAATAAAACATACATTTTAAAAAATCATAATAATTTCGACTGGGCTACAGTTTGACTGGGGTGATAAAAATGCTTGTGACCAGATTAGTTTTGGTCAACATTGTTGTTCTGTCTCTTAATAACAAAAAGCAGAATATATCAGGGCTTATTTTTTTTCTATTTCGAACAGTGTCGACAACTTTCTTCATAAAATCATAATGCTCCAATGCATGATTTGAAACATGTCTACAATGGATTAGAGACTTGCTACTGCCAATACATCCACAACATGCTACTTTGCATGAGCATGCAAGAAATATTGCTGCTGTAAATATAACATACATGAAATAAACCCCATATAGCATAAATCAATCACCTCGTAGTAGATCTATACAGGTGGAGCTGGGGAAGGTGGAGGGTTTCGGATCAAGCTGCAACTGCTATGGCAAGCACCAGTCATATATTTGAATGCTGAGCAGCAAGCTCACTGGCTACCGATACAGGAGAGAACCAATCAGCTGTGCCATGTGATGATGATGTCATTAGGTCAGATTGAATACGACCTATAGAACAGTTTCCTGCCAGAACTCTGTATTTATTTTCTAAAACCATCTGTTTTATTTCAATTCAAATCAGGCAAAAATGTCTCCTACTAAAACATGAAAAAGGACTGCAATTAAAAAGCACAGCATATTGTATAAAAAAGGGGTCAAACACTGACTCCAATGGCTCTGACCGGGTCTTTAGAAGGGCTATGAAACCAAACGGCTCGCCAAGCAGATGTCAAAACACATACACACACACACACACACACAGAGACAACATACCCGTGGCCTTCCTGTTTGTCTGGCTGAAAGATCTGCCTGCATTTACTCAGGCTGGGAAAGATGGGAGGAGAAGAAAAAGATGAGCAAAGACACAGAAAGGCTGGATGGAAGGAAAGGCTGCTCACTCCAAGTTGGGATTGATTTACTTCATTAACCAAGATTACAAGTTTAACTTACAAACCAGAGGTCAAAAATTCTCATTAACAAGAGGACCATGGAGAACCGCGGGGCTTGGAGACCATTCTTATTACTGACTACACATTTCAATCTGTCTTTGATGTTCATGTCTGCTTTTCTCTCTTTCTACCATCCAATTTTTTGGCAGGGAGGTTGATTTTAATTGTAGCTATAGAACAAGAGCAGAGTTTGCCTGTAAGCCTGCCTGCACATCTGTAGTGAGAGCATTTTTAGTGATACTGGGCGCAGTCCATCGCCCCGGGCGCATTTTAATGGTTCCACCCCCCCTTTCATTCCCGGCTCGGATTGTTTTCCACGTGATTCCAGTTAATTTAGCTGGAGGAAAGGGCATCAGTTTTCCTTGTGCTTTTCCCCTCTCTTTTTCTCTCTCTCTCTCTTGCTCGCAGTCTTTCCCTACTTCTGCCTTTTTCTACCAGCCCTAAAAGAAAAAGGTGACATATTTAAATCAAAAATACACCTCGATCTTCCTGTTTTGGCTTGTTTTTTAGATCCTTTACTGCAATTTACTACACAGGAATAATTAGTGGTATTTACTATGGCGAGCGTCACTATTACTCATGATGAGCGGTTTCAAAACACAAATTAGTCATAGATGACCCAACCTGGCAAACACCTTGTAACGCCCTAACAACCACCCAGGCTACCCTAGAAACACCCTGTCAACTACCCAAAAACCTAGCAACACCTTAGTGATCACCACCCAGAAATGCCATGTTAACCATGCATAATGCCTAGAAACAGCATAGCAACCTCCCAAACTCCTAGCAAAGCCCTAGTAACCAGAATACCATAGGAACACCATAGCAACTACTCTGAATACTATAGAAACACCATAACCAATACCCAAACTCCAAGCAATGCCCTACAGACCACCCGGAATATCCTAGAAACACCATAGCAACTACCCAAACATCCAAACAAATGCCCTAGCAACCATTCTGAATGCCTTAAAAACACCCTGGCAACTACCCAAATGCCCTAGCAACCCTCTAGAGTTCACAAAAAATGCCAAGCATTACGGCAGTGGTTTTCGCACAGTAAGCTTAATTTACATTTTCATTAGAAAATACAAAAATAGTTGCAATTTTAGTTTTGCTCTCCAATAAATACAGAAATATTTATATTTGCTGATGTGTGACGGACGTGATGACGCAATAACAGCGAGTCTAACAAAAGTTGGCAAGATTGACAGCATGTGGCATCTGAAATATAGAATTCAATTTGCAAACGCAAGCTGTTTCTTGTTTTTTTCTCCTCCTGTTTGTTTTCTAAGAAGAAAATCCAAGTGGATAATATTGACAGATTGGAAAATTTCATTTATAATTACTTCAATTACTACATTATGCCAATGAAGACACGGCTAAGCGGGGGGAAAAAAGATACGGTAAAAGGATTTTATATCCTTTAATCTATAACTTCTGAACTATTAATTATGTGAATTGCAAAACTGCCATTATGTGTTTTATGTGTCGGTATGTTTTTTTATTGTGCAGTGATTTTAAATGTATTTTATATACTTAAAGTAAATAAGTGTTTTTTTATTTATTTACAGTAGCTAACAAAAACAACACTGGTAGTATGAAAGTACATAGGTTTCATCAAATGTTTTGCATGAACATATAGAGGTGAACTCAATTTGCTTTGAATAAAAACGAGCCATATAAATAAACATAGTCATATAGTAATGAAGTGTTTTTCTACAGTATGAAGTATCTGCTATAAAATCCCACACAGATCCATTGTGGCATCATGAGGCATGTTGAACTCTTACGTATCGTCAAGGAAATGACATCACCTGCTTGTCATGTTGTTGGTGGCTCATTTCCTGCACCTGTGAATTTAACCACACTTACTCACTCATTCAAACTCATTCACACATCCTTTTTCTCCTTCTCGCTCTGTTTCGCGTCCCACACAGCGTCTTTGTGCTAAACTTCAAATGCTCATGTGTGTGTTTAGAGCGAAAGGAAAGAGTTTGTTACTGCGGCTCCTGCCTGAGCGATGACCCCAAGCGAGGGCCAGTTAGGGGCCCCTGTCTCCCTCTCCTTAATCTATCCCTCGGGGCACTGTAAGGCCTCTTTGTTTGCTCTCTCCGGCTCAGGATGGAGACAGACTTTATGCTCAACATGGGCTATCAGGTTCAGCCCTGCGGCGATCTGCAGCCTGGCCAGACGAGAGCAGAGGAGGGGTGAAGGAGGAAGAAGAAACTCCCAAAAGCTGCCCCGTTTCAGGGTAACCCATAGGACAGAAACATCACAAATGAGATCTCTGTGAAGGAGTAGTTCAGTCAAAAATGAAGAAATCCTCATGTCGAACTAAAACCGTTTGACTTTGTTTCTTCTATGAAACATAAAACTGACGAGTAGCGACGAGGGCCTGACAAACTTCAAAAGGGACAATAATTAACATTAAGTGATCATCAGACTATCATGAATGACCCCAGTACAATCCCACATGTGTAGCACAGATTCACAAGAGCTCAGATCTGTCTGCAATCAACAGTCACAAATTAATTTCTCATCACATTCTCCCATATCGAATGCACGTAGCACAATGTATTTCTGAGGAAAACAGAGCATTCAGTAAGATAAATCTGACATGATCGAATTAATACCTAAAAACATATTCTATTAATTTCTCATCAGGTTCTCCCAAGATTATATCTACTGTATAGTCTTACTATTTGATTGCAACTATTGACTAATTCGTCTAAGCTTTTTAGGCATTTTAGGACAAACAACAGACGAACTTACTGTACTGTATATAAAAACATAACAGAAATCTCCATTAAGTCTTCCAAGTTCAGAAGAAGCAATGTCTGAGCAAGAACAATGACTAACCCACGGCTTTTAAACCAGTTCTGTTTTAGTAATATTAAAATACAATTATAGTTTTTATTAATGTTTTAAGTTTGTTTTTATCCTTTCATCTTTTAGCTTAATTTATTTTAATTAAATTACTTTATTATTTTAATTAACATTTAAAAAAATTACATTTTATTTTCATTTAAATAAATACAAATATTTTAGTATGAAAATGAGAAATGTTTTTCTTGGGAATTATCTGAAATAAAATAAATCTAAGTTCTTTTAAATTTAATTTTATTTCAGATTACATTTATTTTAAGTAAATAATTTTTTTTTTAATGGTTTCGGTTTTTGTTTTAGTTAACTGTAACAATCCTGTTATAATAAAACCTCTCTTTCAGCATCTCTCTCAGCGCTCCCTCTCGGTCTGGTGGCTGTTTCCGGACACTGAGAGGCTTTTGTTTGGGATTAACGCGGCAGAACGGAGTCGGGATACTCCGACCATCAGAGGAGCGCGAGTGAGGTTCGGCAGCTCACCCTGAGCACATTCACAGGCAGATCAAATCTCTGCCGAGCCCCAGAGCGAAACTCAGAGAAGGCAGGAATATGGCGACGCTGCTGTAGCCCGCAGCAACTCCGTGACCCCCTTAGAAAAGTCACATTCACTTTGCTCTGGAGAAAGCAGAGAAAACGCCCCAGGGCGGCACGCAGCCCCAGCCGAAATGAAGAAATGAGGGGAGTTGAAAATAAAGTGAAAATAAGTTAAGATTCCTCCCTCTATCCTGCCTTTCTCTTCACTCGTGATCATGGGAGGTGGTCAGATGGGCGGAGGTACTTCAGAAAAACACACAAAACAGTTTATAAGCCTTTAACCTGTAACTATATCCACAACACAGTGTTCAAAATTTGGGATCAAAAAAACATTTGTTTAATCAAAAGTGACAGTAAAGATGTTTTCTATTTCAAATGATTTACTTGCTTTTGAAGTTTCTAATAATCAAAAAATGATGTAAAATAAAATGTATCAGCTTCCATTAAAATATGAAGCAGCGCAACAGTTTTTAATAATAATCAGAAATGTTTCCCGAGAAGTAAATCAGTATATTTTCCTGATTTCTGAAGATCATGTGACACTGAAGACTACAGGAATGATGCTGAAAATACAGCGGAGCATCACTGAAATAAATTACATTTTTATATATATTCACATAGAAAATGGTTATTTGAAATCGTAATAATATTTCAGTATTTTTCCTGTATTTTTGTCTGAGCTAATGAAGCCTTGGTGTGCAGAAGAAGGATTTCATTTCATTTTTAAAAAACCTTATCAACCCCAAACTTTTAAACACAACATGACCTCTAGTAACTTACATTTGAACTATGTGTAAATGTGCATATCCAGTGCCTAAAAACAGTATTCACCACTTAGGTTTTTACCAATTGATAAGTGTTTTATCGAGCACTGAAGATTTGATTTAATTTTCTTTTTGAAAACATTTTTTTATTGTCAAAGTAAAACATTCTGACCATCATGACTCACAAATGGTCTTTTTATTAGTCCTCTTACACTATGCTTCTTCTCAAGTATGTTTAGACTTTAATACTAGAATGCGGGATAAAAATAAAGTTATATGTTGAGATGTTGATATAGATGTTGCATTAATACAAAAGAGAGGTCAGCACTTATGAAACCAGTTATTCTGGGTTTCATATTAATCATTATTTGACAACTTCGATTTTTAATTCAACATGTGCATCACTTGCAAAAGAGTAAAATTAAATGCATTTTAATGCTGTAAAACAACAAAACCCATAAAAGCAGGGTAAAAACTACTCATAAGCGCTGTATCTGTGTGTGTGCATACACATTTCACGCTTCTTGTTGATGTCAGAACGGTTTCATTAACGTGAAAGAGGTCAGGATGGTGTTCGTGATGCAGAAGTAATGCATTTATTTAGTTAGCCTGCTTTCACTGTGGTTGTGTTCGCCGAGCAAACACACACACACACACACATCAACGAGCAGGTTTTTAAAATGACCAGCTGACATCCACAAAGTGTTTTTTTTTTCCAGTTTATGGTATTCAAACATTAGTCAGAATCCGTGAGGGAATACGAGCAGGCCTTCTGACGGAAAGAGCTAAACATTCACCAGATGCAGCTGAACCCAGTGACTTCATGTTCAACAGCATGTCGAGGAAATATAATAGTGGCGTTTCTTCATGTCTCCAGTCAAGCGACGTAATCCTGCGTAATGCAGAGCAGAGCTGGTAGCCATATGTAAAGCGGCTCTGCGATCTGAGGACAGACGTGAGGAGAGAGAAACTGGACCAACACTGCCGGGAAAAATCCTCTAGTGTTTACTTTTGCTCACTCACAATGCAACAAATGATCATCAGACCCTGCAGGGACTCCTGAGAGAATGACGTAAAATAACAAACACTACCATAATCAGCATAATATCCGTCAATACAGCTCAAAAATATAGCTCGATTTTAGGATTTTTGATCATGTTTAATGTATTGTGCAGGTGCATAAGACAAAACTACAGATTTCTGCAGTTATCTTTTAGTTTATTATCAATTTGCTATTCTAGTGATGGTTTAGACATGCCATATAACAAAAAAAGAGAACAGCACTCATGCAATCAATTATTTTGGGTTTCATATTAGGTATTATTTTATGACTTTGCTTTAAAGCTGCAGTAGGTAACTTTGGTAAAAATATATTTTTTACATATTTGTTAAACCTGTCATTTGTTAAACCTGTCATTATAATTTGTGAAAAAAATCAAGCTCCTCTGGCTCCTCCCAGTGTCCTATTGCCATTTGCAGAAATGCATCGCACCCGTTAAGAAACAACCAATCAGAGCTGCGGTCCGTAACTTTGTTTGTGCTCAAAATGTAGAAAAATGTATATAATAAGCGAGTACACCATGAATCCATTTTCCAAACCGTGTTTTTAGCTTGTCCTGAATCACTAGGGTGCACCTATAATAAGTGTTTATATTCAGACTATTTTAGATTGCTTCGGGGGTAACGTGGCGGAGTAACCCAGTACCTTTGTGATTCTTCATAGACATAAACAGAGAGAAGTAGTTCCGGCTACGATGTTCTTCCGCAAGACGCAAGCAGTTCTGTTTATTAACCGCTAGAGCGGCAAAAGTTACAGACTGCAGCTTTAATTCAACATCAATCAGCTACAAACGAACCAAATGAAGTCAATTTTAACAGTTTTCATTTTTTTTTGAAATCTCAACCAAGCTGATTTCAGTCAAGTAGATTCCGAATGATTAATGTGAGAACTGAAATACTTATCGATGCATGTTTTCGACATTGTTCATGGAAAACGAATCAAACGAGTTTTGAATCGATTCCTTTTAAAATGATTCACTCAAATGAACCGAACTTAGAGATTCTCTCACAAATCAGGATAGATGATGAAAGCAATCAAAAGTGGATATGGTTCAGTGGAGAGGTTCGTTCGTACCTCAGTCGTTGTTGCTCCTGGTGAGTCCACTTTGCGTTTTTTCCGAGGACCAATGGCGGCGAGTGCCGTCAGGTTGGCGTCTCGTTGTCTCATTTGGGCGAGTTCCTGCTGCTGCATCTGAAAACAGAAAAAAATAAACGCATTACACACCAGCATGCAGAACATACTGAACAAAAAACATGATCCAGTCGAACTTCGATAGGTAACAACACAACACCCGTGCTCTGAAAATATCATCTGGACAGAAATAATGCATGCATAACACTCACAGGAAGTGACATCATAGTCTGTAAAGTGTAAAAACATCAGCAAAGGGCTTGTCCGTGCCATAAAGACTGCTGGGTAGTAAAGAATCAGTGTGAGCTGCATAAAACATCACACATGGAGCGATCAAAAAAACCATTAAATGTCACGTGACTTCCTGTTGTCTCATAACCCTAAAGACACTCAAAAAAAAGTCTATAGAAGACCCCACGGATACATCAAATCAACCTGCCATCTGTTTTATTAATACCCCAGGCAGCTATTTCTAAAAAAGAGAAATAAACAAAATCTCCAAAACTAATTACTAAGCTTGCGTTTCTATAATCAAACATAAAACTGAGAAAGACTGTGCCATAAATTGTTCTTCTTGAGCTTAAATCACACTAAAGAAAGTTCGTTTAGTTCAGTTAATGTGCAGTCTGCAGTTCGTGTGATACTTGAAGCTGATTGGCTCTTTTAATTTAAAGACAGGGCTTTCTGTCTTACAACTGAGATTTAACTACATTGACTATAATAATCATGTTTCTTGAGCAGTAAATCAGCATATTTTTATGATTTCTGAAGATCATGTGACACTGAAGACTGGAGGAATGATGCTGAAAATACAGCTGTGCATCACAGAAATAAATTACATTTTAACATATATTCACATAGGAAACAGTTATTTTAAATTGTAATACTATTTTACAATATTACTGATTTTTCAGTATTTTTAATCAAATAAATGCAACCTTGGTGAGCAGAAGAGACATTCTTTCAAAATGTTTTAAAAATCTACCAAACTATTGAATGGCGGCAAAATTCTACATCTATATACTGTATACTGAAATGTCCAAATGTAAGCATGAAATAAATGGGTAACCATTTGCCAAATGTAATGTGAATATTCTATCCCAAAAATACAACCTGTAAAAAATTAACCTGAAGCACGACAGCCATCACATTTGTAACTCATTATTTGATCAGACTGAAAAATACTAGCAATTTAACGTATTTTAGGTATGATAACACTACCTGAATTAAACATGCATCATAACGAGGTTTCATGACAAAATATAGCATTTAGATGTTGTATAATATGCTCAATTACATTAATAATACAGATTCAGACTCCCGATAAAGGTGTTTTTATACGATAATTAATCCCCTAAACAAATATATCATTAAGTCTGAGTACATTTTAGAGTGAATAAACTTTATATACTGTCTGAAAGTCTTTAAATCTGGTCATCTTACATAATACATGCTTCTCAAATGTTTAGAACATTTTAAACCCAATACGATTATTTTATTTTATTTATCTTTTTTGGATCAGCTGCAGCAGGGAATTAGTCTATTATTCTATTCCAAAGCATGCAACTGTCTCACAGGAAGTGACATCATCTTCTGCAAATCACCAAATCAAATCAAAACACATCCATCAGTGTCTTCTACCTCAAAACCCTTTCAAATGTAGTTAGAGACATTAGGTGTGAATGTAAATGTGTGTGTGTGTGTGTGTGTGTGTGTCGGCTCACATGCTCTGATGTGATTTTTCACTTTGTGAAGTGTAGGAGGGCTCAGTGGCGCCTCAGGTAATGTCACGGTTTCCTGCGGGGCAGCCTCGCTCACAGAGCCTTTCTGAGGACGTGTTGGAGCCCGAGGCCAGCGCACACACACACACACAGAGACATACACAGCCACATATGGCCTCACACACACGCGTCACAGTCTGTCTGCAGTGAGAGAGTGAACCTCCCCGTGCCCGCTGGTGTTTGAGAGAGACTGTGTGTGTGTGTGTGTGTTGCTAAACTGAATGAGGGCAATCAATGCAATCTTTCATGCAGTCAGTTCTCTGTGTGTGTGTTGTGTGTGTGTGTGTGTAAGATCAGAGAGAACTGTGATGTTGCTCTCAAAATGGCGTGTTATAAAGATCGCTTTGGTTTTCAACAGCCGGAGCACACTGTGTCTGTAGACAGTGAGTCTGTGTGTCAGAGGAGAGGAAAGTGTCATAAAGACATGTCCCTCTTCACCTGCAGCAACAACATGCCTTCCGGCATCACTTTACTGGAAGAATTTCTTCTGAAACCATTCAACAGACACTTGAGATCATCAGGGTCTTCTTTTCAGAAGAAACATCTCAGTTTGCTCTCCATTCAATCGTATTGTTGTCTAGAAGATGCATTTGGAGGGACACCATAAATGAATCATTCATGTCATTTCAAACCCATAGTTTAACTTTCTTTCCTCCATGAAACAGAAAATGAGATGTTTTGCAGAATGTTCATGTGACTCTTTTCTATAAAATAAGTTAATACGGTGCCATGATGAAACTAACTTTCAAATATTCCTCATACCAAGCTATCATATCATATAAAAATCAAAATAAATAATATTACTAGAAAAAAAGGATTAATGAATGTATTATTGTTTAAAATAAAAATTATAAAAAAATAGTCATTATTGTATTATATTTAAAATATATAAAAAATTTCATTAAACTCTAAAAATTAACCAATAAATAAATATTTCTATAGTAATAATATTATTGTACTGTTAATATTTATGATATAAGATAATAATATTTATTATTACTAAATGTTATTTTTATTTCATTATTTCAAACAAACCAATCCGGAATTATTATTACAGTTAATAAAAATAATACAAATATAAAACAAATAATTTAGTTTTAATTAAAGTAATAATAATAATAATATTTAGTGCTGGGCAATGAATTATCGCATCCAGAATAAAAAATCAATTTACATAATATAAGTATGTGTGTGTACTGTGTATATTTAATATGTATATATAAATTCACAAATATATGTTTATATTTATGAAAAATATGGAATGTATGTATATAAATTATTTGAATATAAATATATCCATGTAAATACATACATGCATGTAAATACAAGACATAATGCATGTATATCACCATCAGGATCAACATTATTGTCCAAAAATATAAACTTAACCCAGTTCCTACCCCTAAACCTAGCCATACCCATCATTTATTCCTTAAATCAGTGGGAAATGATGGCTGATTAACAAGGGTGTAGAAGCACCTTACCCTAAATTTAAGCCTAAAACAGATATTTCTTGAAAAGTTATATCTCAATTCTGATTGGTTGATTGGAATGTTGATCCACCAATCAGCAGTTTATAACAACATTAGGATGCTCATCTTTAGCTGAAGAGTCCCAGTAAACAGACCTGATATCACCAGCAGACGCAGACCCCTGACCTCTGACCTCTGACGCCTGTTCCAGCCCATGATGCCCCACTCAAGGACCGGAGCTGGCATGTCTGTGCAGCAGTTGGCACCAGACTCTGTGCCCGCTTCACGCCCGCAGCAACTGCCGGAGTCTCAGATTTATGGCGTTGTGATAAATGCAGGTCCCAGCGTGCCATCTGTGGTGCCAGCTCTCAGAGATTCGCCATTACAGACGAATCACCCACGTGCACCAGAGAGAACGAGGGGAGGAGGTTATAGCTTATGAGTAGAGTTAGTTAAGCGCTGCACTCATTACAGAGGACAAATTTAGAGAAATATGCATATGAATTATTTTGGCTAACTGCTAATATATTCTCAGTGCTGCTTCAAAAATAAATGTTTAATAGTTGGTTGACTGTAGAAATGGTAATTGCTCTCAGCGTTAAGTAAAACTTACAGAAGTTTTGCATGTCGTAATTACGCTCATCACATAAGAATAATGAAGCGGGGACGCAGACACACAGAATTCACTGCTCTCTGTGCTTTCTTATAACCTCGAGTTACTTATTTCATCTTGCGTAACCTTTCAACAAAGAGCAACAGCATCAGAAACGATACGATAACCTTTAGCAGCTATTTACACACAAATCATACCCTCCTGTGGATGATCAATATCTTTACGTTAGGATCTTTCAGACCTGAGACGAGCTGCTGTTACGCTTGTAGTCTGTGATTATTTACAAAGGTCAACACAAGGGCAACATTAATGCCATCACATGTAAGAGAATAAAGCAAAATGAAAACATGTACAATTCAGTGTTTCACAGAGGGTGTCTGAATATTGCTATCTATCTATCTATGGGGCTGGTTTGAGGAGGGGTATCTTTCACGGGGTAACACAGAGGTTCAGTAACAACAGAGTCTGGAACATAAAGGACCAGCAGGGGGCAAAATCTGCCCTCTCACCCTCCTGCCCCGGGACACTGAGACGTGCTCTGCTATTCTTCGGAGTGCCAAATTCTCCATAAATAAATAAATAAAATCCACAAATATAGTAATAATAAAAAATAATAATAAAATAAAAAAAACACAGATAATAACATCTTAAATAAATAAATAAAATAAACAATAATTAAAACTAATGTTTAACAAAACAAAAAAAAATCCAAAGATAATAACATCTTAAATAAATAATAAAAATAAAATAAACATTAATTATAACTAATGTTTAACTAAAAAAAGAAAAATCCACAATTATTGTAACAATTCAACAATTATTGACCTTTTAAATGAATAATAAAATAAAATAAAAATTCTAATAATTAAAAAAAATATATATATGTGTGTTTGTGTGTGTGTGTGTGCGTGCGTGCGTGCGTGCGTGCGTGTGTGTTTGTGTGTGTGTGTGTAAAAAAAAATGCAACCTAAAGACAAAAAAAATTATTAACACAAGACAAAATACTCAATGGGAAATTGTAAGATAATATATATATATATATATATATATATATATATATATATATATATATATATATATATATATATATATATATATTAGGGGTGTAACGATACGCGTATTCGTATTGAACCGTTCGGTACGACGCTTTCGGTTCGGTACGCGGTACGCATTATGTATACCGAACGGTTCGTTGGAGTATTTAATTATATTTGAAAAAAAAAAAAAAAAGAGAGAGAGAGAGAGAAATATAATGATATGCGTTCAACAAGGTAGCCCAATAACCCAAACAACGTAACAGGCAACGCCCCTGACACTCCCGAAGAAGAAAAAAACACCATCTTATATGTTTATGTTAGGCTACTCAGCAGGCGCTCGCTCACTCAGTACGCGCTGAAGGCTCGTTGCAAAATAGCCAATGCGTTTAACAGACTAGAAATGAGAAGATCCTCCAATAACCAACAGGTCTGGTGTTTGGGTGCACTTTGGATTCCCTTTAAGCTATAATGGTGATGGCAAGAGAGTGGTTTCCTTTCCAAAGCGCTCGGGCAGAAGCGCTCATGAGGCGTCTGTCTTTGCTAAGCAACAATGACGTGCTCTCTCCATGAGACGCGGAAATTTCAGCGAAGGATAAATGGATTTGCAGCTCTAAAAATCGCTTACAGTAGCTCTGCTACTAAATTTATTTCAAAATTGCAATCCATATACAACTATGATCAGCTGATCCTTCATCTTGGCTGAGCTCTCAACGTTGTTACGGGAAAGGATGAAGCTGATTGGTTGGTTCTTGTCACATGACCCGCGGTGCGCTTGCGGCATTCTGAAAAGTTGAGATGTTTTTACATTTTGCTGTATCTAAAACGTATCGAACCGAACCGAACCGAACCGTGACATCAGTGTATCGTATCGAACCGAACCGTGAATTTTGTGAACCGTTACACCCCTAATATATATATATATATATATATATATATATATAGAACTAGAGAAAAATATTCAGAAGTAGAGATAAATACATTTTTATGAATGATTATGAAGACAAACATATTTTTCATTAAAATAGCATGCAACAATGAATTGTTGTTTGATGAACTAAGGCTGAACATTTCTTTAAGTATCAGATATTTACCAAATCAGATAATAGGAACAATTAGTGTTATTGAGAAAAGAAATATATATTTTGCCAAATTCAGCTGCATTTATTATCCTGTTCCATTACTTCAATGCAAAAATTGTAAGCAATTTTTGAGCAATTAATGAGCAGATGTGGTTAGAGCCATTATTAGTTCACAGTGATGTGTAAATCATTGATCTATGTGTGAACTGACCTCAGGGTCAAACAGGGCTCGACCTGCTGACCTTGAGCAGAAAACCACTGAAGATCAAAGCCCATTCATACAGTAAAAGAACTGGGTTTTTAAAGCAGCCGGCAGAAGTTTGCTCTTTGTGGAGAGATTTCCCGAGACCCGCGGTTCAAGCCAAACCCCAATTACACAAACGCCCCGGGCGTCCCCAGGGGTCCGGCTCATTATGAGGTCACTTCCTGCTCTTAAAGCACCATTCATCTTCAACAGAACTGCAGACATGCATGCACCGTTTGACTTTGGCTAGTATCCATCTTTAATCATTGCTGGGGTTACTAACTTCGGTTTAAGTTATTATATGGAGGGGACTTACAGAATAACGCATTCAAGCAACATCGTTTGAAAGGAGATCATTAAAAACCAGCTTATCTAAGTAGAAAATTTCCATTTTTGTGTCACCCGTGCCTGAGCAAGCAGTGTTTTCCCCTCTCAACCGCTCTTTCTTTCTTCCGTAAGCAGCGCGACGTCATCTTCGATTGATCAGCTGTAATTTGCATCGGTGGCAGATGAAGAGTCGTATGCGCGATGATTTATTCATTCTCGAATCAAAAAGCAAAAGGATCTTCAGAGAAGGAGAGACTGCGGGTGATGAAGAAGAGCCCTCTCGTTCTCTGGATCTCTCGTTTTCCCTCTCAGAGCCCCGGGGCCGATGGTGTGCAAGTCCTTCTAATTAACAAGGTGAATCATGCCGCCGCTCTCTAATTAGCCAACACGACAATCTAATGGAAACATGCGGACAGGGTTGGCACACTCTCTCCAAACTCCCTCTCTCTCCACCATCTTTTTTGCTCTCGCTCTGCTCTTGTTTCCCACAAACGCTCGAGGAAGAGGAGAAACGAGAGGCAGAGGCCGCATGCACCGGCTTGTTTCTCAGGCCGAGAGTGTTAAGGGGTCAAAGGTCACCAAAGACACCTGCCACCAAACAATGGTCACTAACCAGCTTGAGGCTACACTTAAACAGCAGAACATTTAGAATAAAATCTGAATAAAAATAAAATCACCAAAAGAATTTCACTGGCATCAAAAATGGACTTTGCAATTAATTTAGTTCATATATTATATTATATTATATTATATTATATTATACTATATTATACTATATTATATTTTATTTTATTTTATTTTATTTTATTTTATTTTATTATATTATATTATATTATATTATATTATAATATATTATATTATATTATATTATATTATATTATATTATATTATATTTTATTATATTATATTATATTTTTTATATTTTATTATATTATATTATATTATATTATATTATATTATATTATATTATATTGTATTATATTATATTTAAAAACTATAATTTTTTAAGAAAAACTAATGGTTTTATTTAGAAAAGATGCAAAAAATGATTTAAAAAAATGACAGCAAAGACATTACAAGACATAATGTTACAATTTAAATTTCAAATAAATGCTGTTCTTCTTAACTTTCTATTCATCTGCGAATCCTGAAAAATAAAATGCAACACGGTTTCCACAAAAAAAATTCAGCAGCATGACTGATTTCATCATTGATACGCAGTAAATCAGCATATTAGTATGATTTCTGATGATCATGTGACCCTGAAAACTGGAGGAATGATGCTGAAAATTCAGCTGTGCATCACAGAAATAAATGTAAGTTTCACAGATATTCACATAGAAAACTGATATTTTAAATAGTAATAATATTTCACTGTTGTTACTGTATTTTTGATCAAATAAATGCAGCCTTGGTATTTTTGAACGAGTCAGCAATCCACTCACATGTGATATTTATAAATAATTATTAATTCATCTAAAACAGATGTGTGTGGAGAACGGACAGCTAAAAGATATCAGTTTGTTAGTAATAGTGGCAGTAGTAGTTAGTAGTGGCAGATCACTCTTTTATTCATCTCTAAAGCTCAGCTGAATTGTCTGTGTGGTCACTAGATAGAGGATTTTGGGCTGCAGTGTGCCTGTAGCGTTCTCTATTTCAGTTTTATCACGTGATAGAAAGTCTAAGGCCTTCTCAAGCCGAAGGGCAAACTCATCTAATCTGCGGCCCTTTATGCATCAAACTAAGATTGATGTAAAGACACATAGCACTGCCATCAAGTTAGCACTTTTAAACATTCGCACACTTAAAAATAAATAATTTCTAATCAATGACTTTATAACCACAAACAATCTGGATTTTATGTTTCTAAATGAAACATGGCTTGAAGACAGCTGCAGTGCAACAATCCTAAATGAAGCAGCCCCTCCTTTCTAAACATTTCATCCATTGTTATTAAAGATGCAGCACTATCTGATCACTTCTGTATTTTCTTTGATATATTGATCTCTGCTAGCACTGAATCTAGATCTGTCTCTGTCAGAAGGAGATGCATTAACGAGAACACAAGTGTACTATTTATGGAGGCTATATCTTTAACACCAAGCATTTCTGCAGACTCTGTTGATATTCTCCTTGATTCCTTCAACTCAAAAGTTAAGAATGTTATTGATGATATTGCACCAATAATAGTCAGTAAGAAAACAAACAGACAGAAATCAGTTTGGAGAAGATCAACAGCAGTTCAGACTATGAAAAGACAATGCAGAAAAGCAGAGCGGATGTGGAGGAAGACGAAACTTGAAATTCACTATAGCATCTATAAAGACAGCCTTCATAATGTGAAACTAGCCACAGCTAGACAGAACTTCTTCTCAAACCTAATAAACAATAACTTAAATAACACTCGTACTCTTTTTGCCAATGTTGAGAGACTGACAAACCCCCCAAGTCAGATTCCCAGTGAAATGCTCTCAGACAGCAAATGCAATGAGTTTGCTTCTTTCTTTTCTGAGAAGATCATCAATATCAGGAAGGCGATTAGCACATCCTCAAGTAATGCAGAGGTCAGACAGATTCGGACACAATATTAAAAAGATACTATGTCGAATTCTGAAAGACATAGTGCAGCAACTAAAATCATCAACCTGTTGTCTTGACACACTTCCCACATCTTTTTTCAAAAGTGTGCTTAACTGCTTAGAAGCAGATCTCTTAGAAGTGGTGAATGCCTCACTTCTTTCTGGGACATTTCCAAACTCCCTAAAAACTGCAGTTGTTAAGCCCCTCCTGAAAAAGACCAATCTTGATAACACAATTTTGAGCAGTTTTAGACCAATATCTAATCTTCCTTTTATAGGCAAAATTATAGAAAAGGTAGTTTTTAATCAGCTGAAAAAATACTTAAACTCAAATGGATAACTGGACAATTTTCAATCTGGTTTCCGACCACATCACAGCACAGAGACAGCACTCATTAATATAATAAATGATATTTGCTTAAATTGTGACTCTGGCAAAATATCGGTGCTGGAATTGCTAGATCTCAGTGCTGCGTTTGACACTGTCGATCATAACATACTACTAGAGAGACTGGAAAACTGGGTCGGGCTTTCTGGGATGGTACTTAAATGGTTCAGGTCATATTTAGAAGGCTATTATGTGAGTCTAGGAGAGCATAAGTCTAACTGGACGTCCATGGCATGTGGAGTCCCACAAGGCTCAATTCTTGCACCACTCTTATTTAGCCTGTATATGCTTCCACTAAGTTATGCTGATGAAACCCAGATTTACCTAGCCTTATCGCCATATGACTACAGCCCATGTAAAATCATTTTCTAACTGTTTTTAAATTCATTTTAATTAAGTAATAATTTTAAAACTTTTAAATTGCTTATTTTATTTTTGTTATTATTTTTTACATGATTATTTTACTTTCTTTTATGTAAAGCACTTTGAATTACCATTGTGTAAGAAATGTTCTATATAAATAAACTTGCCTTGCCTTGAAACAGAGGCGAATGGCTAGTCTGGAGTCTGATTTTCTAACACGGACCCTTTCATCTTTCTGTTCAATGTGTCCCATTCGCCTCTCTTTCTCTCTCTCTCTTTGTGTTTTTCTCTGTTACTCAGACCCATCAGTTCATCCCCAAAAGAGTAGCTCTTCTTTCCTGATTCCCCTGCTGCTAGCATCCCAAGGAGATCCACGTACAAAGAGAAAGACCTCCTACAGGCGGCCACACACACACTCGGGGCTTTCGCTGTTCAGATTCCTCGCCATCTTGCTCGAAGGCAAAAATCTCGCTTTGTGTTGTTTTTTCTCTCATTACGGCACTTTGTAATAATATTCACAAACACACAGGCACACCAAAGGTATTTTTAAAGCTGGCTTTTCTTCTCCGCTTCTTTTCTTTTCCCAATTCCTTCTTTTTTACGTCTCAAATTTGACTTCAGGAATTTTAGGGATGAAACAAGCAACCACAAAGAGGAAAATAAAAACAGATCCAGGACAGACGTTTCAGCAGCTGCGCAACGTCTTTTGTCTTGTTAAATGGAATTTTTAAATGTGCTTTTGGAATTTTCATTGAGATTAGAATCAAATGTATCCCAAATGTTTCTCCTAGACAGCAATGAGATTAAACAGAGAGCAAATGGTGCCAAAAATTCTGTATATAAAAAAAAGAAATACCTGAGATTAACTCGAGAGCAAACTTTGAGATTTTTGCAAGGTTCACCCTCAAGTCTGATCTCTATTTATGTTTCAAATAACGATGAGCACTAGTTATAATAATGCATTAATAACTAAAATCTGATTTAAAATATACTTTAAAACTGTTTCAAATAGTTTTGAACGTATCGGAACAAATTTTAATTCCTTCTATGAGGTCTAAATCAATCCACACAAAGCTCCAGCACGTCTTTTCTTCTGCATAGTCACATTTTCCGAAGGAGAGTTTTCGTTACTGAAGGAACCAGAGTGTTCAGGCATTATGGGATGTTGATGGGATGTTTGTGTCTGTGTCAGTCTTACTGGTTTGGGCTGCTTCCCACAAATGCTGTGGTGTAAGAACACAACACTAGCATTAAAACAGAGAAGCAGACGGAGGGAAAAAGGGGAATAGTGAGAACGGATGAATGAGAAACCAACTGCAATTGCCTGAGGAGGGAAAATATTTGAGGAAAATTATTCGAACAAAAAGCCAAGAGATTCCCAGCGGACACATCCAAAGTTTCACGTGAAGGATCTCAGATTCACAAGGATGTGAATATAAAAGCAGAATAACACACATATAGAGCGGAAAGCGGACAAATGATTAAATTCACTCACCAAACACAATTAACAACGTCTGAAGTCCACACAATATTTTCAGAAATTAGTCCAAGATATATTAATGATGACCACTTTGGTATATCGGACAATTTATTTTATTATTATAATTTTTTTTAGAATTGGTCTAATTGGACGTAAATGGCAACAGGTAATATAAGGCTACAGTTTTTAAACAGTAAACTCTATTTCTGTGCCAGGCTACAACTGTACTGTCCATTGTTTGTTATATATTAAAATATTTTGATATTGATTTCCCTGGAGGCTTCCTGAAACCCCTTCTGCATCATCTCTATTGGTCAATTAATTAGATAGCCCCGCCCCCAACTCACGTCATTGGTTGAATCGGAGTAAACAAGTACGGAAGCTTAATGATGAAAGCATCACAATGTTTCACTCTTCAGGAAGTCAATTAATCAACTCTGAACAACATTAAACTGACACACCACAGACTATCTGAACCTTTTAAGATAGAGTTTGGTGAGATTGTTTGCTTAAATGTTTTTGAAAGTCGTCTCTTCTGTTCACCAAGGCTGCATTTATTTGTTCAAAAATACAGTAACAGTGAAATATTATCACAATTTTAAATAAGTGTTTCGATATATGTTAAAATGCAATTGATTGCGGTGTATTCCCAGCATCATTCCTCCAGTCTTCAGTGTCTCATGATCTTCAGAAATCATTCTTATATGATGATTCGCTGCTCAAGAAACATTTCTGATTATTATCAACGTTGAATACAGTTGTGTTGCCCACGGTGCTATGTTTCAGGATTATTTGTTGAATAGGAAGTTCAAAAAAACAGCGTTTATTTGAAATGAAATATTTTGCCAATTTTGATCAATGTAATGCATCCCTGCTGAATAAAAAATCATAATTTATACACACATGATTTAGGGTCAGAAAAAAGCAATGATTTTGTGTTCAGGCTGTTTGTATTAGCACAATAGCAGGGAGAGTAAATGATGACAGAATGTTGGTTTTTAGATGATTTATCTCTGACTGATCTCAGGCAGATTCACTTCTTCTGTGTTTGTCATCAGCAGCGGTACAAACTCATGCGTTTAGCGGCACCAGGAGCAAACGTTTACTCCACCTCTGTTACTCTGTCCTTGTCTGTGACACGGCGGCCGGCGGGCGCGCTGGACCAGGGGCTGTTGTGGTCAAATACACCGGTTTACCCAGGTGGTCAGCAGTGGTCACTCTGCGTCCTCTGCCCTGCGTCTCCTCTCCTCTCCTCTTCTGTGAGAGCGGGGCACGGATGATGAATCTGTGGCCGCAGAGTGTCTGTGTGACCTGACACAGTGATGTATCTGCCAGGGCTTCTCTCGCTCGCTCTCTGTTATGTATTTCCGGCTTCTTTCACTTTATTTTGCCTTCTTCCTTTCTCTATTTGTCATGTGTCCCCTCACAATCGCTCTGCTTTGTATTGTTGCATCTATGGCCGGGCGCTGCTGATTAGGGCGGGCGGCACTGTTCCTGCATCATGTCTTTTTTTGGGTATTGATTTTCACCGAGGGCGCTTTAAAAATATCCCATCTGACCTTTGGTCATCTCTGAGGACTGTGGAAATAGGTTCCCGAACACACACGCTCGATGACATTACGGGGATGGGATGTTTTGAAGGGCTTAAAAAGACGAATGGTTAGAAAACCATGCCTTGATCGGACAACATCTGTCCATCAGATGCACGCGCTTGTCGAGGCAGACGCTCGCTTAACAGCGTCTTCCAAAAGGAAGGAAAAATCACAAGAAGGATTGCATTGATATCACAACTGAAAAAACTCAGGAGAAACTTCTCCCGACATTGGCTTTACTTTCAGAAAGTAGCTCAGGAATATCTCAAACTAAAACGCCGAAGTCTGCAGATCTCAACATGAAATCAAACATAGTGAAAATACAGTAAAATCAGCTAAAAAAAGTATTAAAATGTGATTAAAAAAAATAGCATTGTGGATAACATTAACATTAACACAAATGATTAATTGGGTCACAAATTGCATGGCTCCGGAAAAAATGTGATGCTTGGATTTGCTCTTTCGTTGCTCTGGAGATCTCACTGTGTTTCAGGTTAACTATGAACTTTAATGATATAAACTTAAAGTGCTTAAAAGAGCAGATCATTGGTAGATATTTCAAACCAAATTGAGATTTGAGACATTTTTGTGATCTCTTCTGAAAAACTAACTCTGTTTGCTCTCAATTTAATCTCACTGCAGTCTAGGATCTTTCATATGGGACACAATTGGAAAATATGAAAACATAAGTGAGTAAATTAGACTCATTTTAAAACTATATTACTATACTGCTGTGCAAATCTCTTCAGGAGTTGTTGGTATAAACACAATGACTAGTAACACTCACAAGAGATGCAGAAAGAGTCTTTTCTTAACACACACGTCACATAAGTGCAGTATACTGTGTGTGTGTGTGTGTGTGTGTGTGTGTGTGTGTGTGTGTCCTGGTCTGGCTGTGAGTAATAAACCTCTCTCTCGTCGTTCTACCCGTCAAAGAGAGTGAAGGCAGTGCGGATCAACCTCATTATCCTGATGAAAATTTGGGCAGATGTGCGAAACCTCTGCGACAGACGCAAACAGCAGCTCTGTCGCCTGCAGCCAATCAGGAGATGAAAACCGGAGGAAGAACCGCACTGAGAAACAACCACGGCCATTACACCCAGAGAGAGAGAGAGAGAGAGAGACGGGAAAACGCCATTTCTGGTGCAACAGCAAATAAAAGTCAGATTTCAGCCTTTTTAAAATAGTGATTGGAAACAAGTTGGGAGTTTTTGACAACACAGACCGGGCGAACATGTGTGTGTGTGTGTGTGTGTGTGTGTGTGAGCTGTAGTAGTCATTCTGTGGGTTGAAAAAGTTAATCTGGCTGTGTTGAGATGATGAGCTGCCTGCCACTTAACAGGGCGGAGATCCACTTTGATCACACGGCCTCGGGCGCAGCCTATTACAAATCACCTCATTTACATACAGCACAGCCTGATGGGAAGACTACAATCCACTCGAAAGGGTTACACCTCACTAATGTGGAGCAGGAGAGACAGAGAGAAAACAAGGGTGATACCTAAAGAAGAGATGACAGTCGGGAGATCCAGAGAAGATACACGGGTGACCAAACCTTTAGCACTGTGTATTAAAATGATGCATTTATGCTGCAAACTGTTCCTCAAATCATGCATGTTATTGAGATGTAGTGCATCTTGTTCACCTGCCGGACTATGAAACGGGTAAAAAATAAACACAGCAAATGCACATCTGCAATATGCACAAATGCAAATCAGTATAAATAATCAGTTATGATTGTAGGTTGAACAGAAATATAATATAGTCTTCAAAAAGGAAGAAAATGCATGGGGGGGGGGTCAAGTTTTTTTTTTCAGAGTAAGTACAAAAGCAATCGCGCCTAATGCATGATGAGTTTTTAATTTCTCATCGCAGCTCATCAAGCAGAGTTGTGTACAATTCAGAACTGAACTTAAAATCAATTTAAGTCTTGAAAAATATGAAGGTTTTATAGGCTGTACGCACAGATCTGTTTGATCTGTCCTTAATACATAATTCTTCATGTTTAACACATTTAATAACACTCCCTGTAACTCAGAATTAGAGCATGATTGAGAGAGCATGAAGATGTTTTCAGACCAGGTTTAGTTTGGACTCACATCCACAGTGCCATGGTTTTGTAATCAAAGCATCCCAAACACATGCATCTAAATAAATCCGAAATAGTTTCTTCAAATACCATAAAAGCATGCATCAGCTCTGTAGAATCATTAGCATCATTTCTGTAAAAACTAGTGCATCATTAGGAATTGAGGAATTGAGAATGGCATTATTATTAGTATTAGCAGCATAAAAAAACGAAAATCAATGTGGGAGAAGACACAAGCAGGCAATTTGTGCCTTATACCGCGGTAACGGTTGCTAATTGTCTCCCTTCTTGCAAAAGCAAGACTAGATCGAGCTCCACGCCATCCGCCTTTATGATGCTAATGGCCTCTGCAAATTATCCGTCAAACAGGAAAAACTCTGACTTCATCTCCAATCAGATTCCCCATTCCACCCCGGATAAAAGCGCAGCACATTCTCCTAAATACCAGCTCAGAGCTGGAGAAAAAGAGGAAAACGCTCATTTCTTCACAGGACATCAATCAACGAAAATAATTCCTCAAACTTTCTTCTTCTTTTTTTTTCCCAGAGTCAGACTTTAAATGGCATTACATATGTAGCACGGCATAAAAAATTCATCTGCGGGAGCCTTGAAATGTCAGTGGTAATGATGGAAGCCTCACCTCCTTTGCTTTCTGCTTCAGACGGGCTTGTTCTGGATCTTCTTGCCGCGAGCGACTCTGGGAGAGAAAGAGAGAGAGAGAGAGAGAGATGGAGGGAGGATGAACGACAGAAGGAAGGACAGAGGGAGAGACAGGCAGACGGCAGGTGAGAGCGTATCATGAGCTCACTTCATCGGCAACACTAAAATAGTTGCGGACAAACAAGGGCAGATCTGATGCATCAAGGACGGTGTGTGTGTGTGTGTGTGTGTGTGTGTGTGTGTGTGTTCAGCTCGGAGTGATTCTACACCTGCAGGCTGTGCCCTCCAAACACACACACACACACACCGCCACAGGCAACTACTAATCAAAAGACAAAATACATGCATGCACACATTGTTACCAATGCAGGTGCAATCTATAATCATCACTGTGTGTGTGTGTGTGTGTGTGTGTGTGTGTGTGTGTGTGTGTGTGTGTGTGTGTGTGTGTGTGTGTGTGTGTGTGCGCGCGCTCATGCAAATAAATAAATAAAAATGTTTGTGTGCTTGTGTTAAAACAGTAAGAGTGGTCTGCAGCCCCTTTCAACATTACAGGAATGAGTCCTAAAACCCAAAAATGAGTATTTTCCCAGTTCCATCATGATAAAGTCAGTGGGTTTTTGGTTAAATGCAAGATCTTTGTTTAACAAAAGCTTAAAATATTCTCCCATTTTATTTTACGGTATCAAACTAATTATATTATACAATAATCATTTTTACATATCTTGTCAGAGGTCATGGTGTCATGCCGGTGAGTTTATACTTGAACTCTTGAAAACCATTATAACTCACACTTTCCAACTTGTAGATTTTATATAATGATTGAACAAGCTGTCTGAAGATTAAATGTGCTTCTGTAAATGTAGTCAGTTTATATCCTAACTGTAGCTTTTTACTTTTGAATTTAAGATTCAAAATTAATTTGAGAAGATTAACAAAATGCAAAGGAAAAAAAACTGTTTTATGGGTTTTTAATTAAACGCCTGAAGTAAGGTTAACACAAACTCAGGATATTTTCACATTTTATCCTATGACATCATTAATACCTCATGTTTCTTTTTAAAGTTGCATGTGTCTTGAAAAGATGATAACTACACCGAGTGTCTAAATAGGATTACAGAAAAACTACAGAAAAACTCAAAATTCTTGTATCATTTTGATGACATTTTAAAGTTTTTTTCACTCTCTTTTAATCACTCTATAAATCAGAAAATGCTTTCAACAGCAAGAAAAAAAAATTGACCATGTCTTTAGGAATAAAATGTTTTATGAAAAAAGCCTCTTTAAAAATCCTTCAGAAATAACATGGGAATATTTAGGCACAGCTCAAGTAAATAAATAAAAACTCACTTTGTAAAAATGACTTTAAATATGTACTGTGAAAAGTGCAATAAAATAAACTCTTCAAAGTGTATTTTCCTAATAGCCTAAAATCTCAAAATTGACCATTGCATGAACATTTCTTTAAAAGAGCTGTCCGAAGCTTAGCAATGTTGATTATCTTGATGAACGAAATGAATAAGAAGCATAAACGTTTGTTGGTCACAAAGCTTAATTTCCGCAACAATCTAAAAGCCAATGGAAAAATCCGGTAAAATGCATCATCCCTGCAGCTCTCCATTCCTACTTGTGTCTTCACGTTTGTGTGTGTGTGTGTGTGTGGTCAGAGAGGCTAAATCTCTCTGCTGAAGCATTTAACCGTGGCCTTGTGTGATTTTACTCTCATTTGGTCTCTTTTAAAGAGAGAGAGATGTGTAAGGTGTGTGATCCTGAGGGCTTCGTGTTTAGGTCTCCGGTCTTTTTTTAATTGCCCCATGAGAACGTCTCCTAACTCACCCTCTCTCGGCGAGGAGAGGGGCGGCAGTACTCTGCCCTTCCTCGCCGCTAATTGGTTTTAAATATATCAGGCGGTTCACGTACTGGTCGCTATCTCGGCTGAGAGTAATGCGTTTGGCCCCTGGCCCTCGCGCTCGTCCCCGAAGACTCCAGTCATATTTGAAATGGACGATGAGATTTATTTTAGCAGGTTCATGTTTAAGGTGTCAAATCACGCTGAGCTTAAAGACGCAGAGCGCGGACACAAGGACACAAACCAATGCTCCCACAGAATGATCTCAACCCAAAATAAAACAAGATTTGTTTGTTCCGTCTGTCAGCATTCATTCATTGTTTCCAGACTACACTGGCAATGTTTTACTGAGCTACAGACGACACGTTCACGATGCATTCGAGCTGGAAACACATATGCATGCTTCCCTGATCGCATTTTAGGCTTCAGCGGAGTTTAAATCCCAAATAACTGCGACACTTCAGCTTGCATAACGTCTCATAACGTCTCAAAGTCACAGAGGTCAGCGTGGCCATTCACGAGCTAAACTGTCTCGTTTTGGGAGATATAATCGTGCACGCCGCGGCATAATAACGCCATTAGGCCGAAGGGAGGCGAGATTCGGCCGTGTGAGGGGGGTATTTACGGCGGGTCATCGTCCCTGAGCTAAATTAATTAATGACGGAAAGCCGCTGAACTGTTTTAAACTGAGCCGCTCGGGGCGATGGGTGCAGGGCAGAGTGGACGCAATCGGCTCTTTAATTGGAAAGTCTGTCGTTTGGGGTTATCAGGGGCTTCCTGGTCGTTTCACAGGATCAGTTACACCGCAATGGACACAAAATGTAAACTTTGTTCAGACATCCTCAGATAAGTTGTGGGATGAGCTCACAGAGACATGGGGCCAAAGAGATATGTGGCCAAATTTATGAAATTCATCAATTTTGCTGTTATATATATGTAAAATTTAATGCAACAAAACAAGCATAAAAATGATGTAGGAATACAAAGGATTTCTGAACAAATTGGAAATTAGGGATCTTTTATTTGATTTCTTTAAATCAACAAATTATGCAGGAATGCTTGAGTGATTCATTCTGTTTGTATTTCCACACATCATCTAATTTCATTGTCTCATTATTTCATAGTATCATTATTTTATATAGTTTCTATGTTTGTTTGTTTTTTCATTTTAACTTTAAAGTTTTAGTTATTTCCTTGAGTGTCATTTTTATTATTATTTCTTTTTTTTATTGAATTAAAATTTAAAATTTTTGCTTTGGCACCTAGCTGAAACATATACGCTTGTTATATTATATTTTATTTCATTTAAAAGTTTATGTAATTTCAAGTAATTTAAATGTTTTTAACAGGTTTTAGTCGTAGTTAACTTATAATAACCCTGCTCTAGAACGAGACAAAGCAATGAAAATCCCAGATTTATTGAAAATTTCTGGCATCTGATAATGACAAATTTATTTATTAATGCAAAATATCTGAAATAACACACAAATCCAACATGTGGCTAAACAATCTTACTAGCTTGTGTTTATTTATTTATTTTAATTTTTTTATTTTTTTCAGATGACCCATTTTCACCAAAATATTGACTCCCCATCGCACTTAAGTTAAAATTTCGATAATTTATCGTTATTTTCACATGTGCATGGTTCTCTGATGTTGTTCAGTGCTCACAGGACATGCAGGAAAACCAATAAAATATGTGTAAATAAATAAATATAAAAAAATGCACAAAAAAATGATTGTTTTTATTTAAATTTTTTTTTATTTAAATTTTTTTCCTTTTTTAATTCAGTTCACGAACCCTAGTTTGGGAAATCCTGGTGCTATATGAATGTTTAAGGTTCACTGGTTTGAAGATCAATGAAGATATTGATATCTTGCAATCAGCTAATGTTCAATTAAATGTCAATAAACATAATACAGTTTAATGATGTAATAATATTTCATAAGAAAATGTCTATAGATTTGAAAACCGATATAAGTGACTTTGGTTTGTGGTTGATACAGTATCTTAAATGAACAAGCGTGGGCAATCTAACCCATTCATTTACCCAGTTTGTAGCAAGGTGCAGAGTTTCTGTCCTTCTGCAGCTGAGATCCCATCATTAATGTTCATGGATCTGGGAATACGAGATTACCTTCGCCGCTCTGAGGAGAATCTCTCGTTCTCGTTCATCTTTCCTCTGTTTCTCCATCCGCTCCAACTGCTCGAAAAACTTGAGCTGCGAGCGCACATCAGACGCCTGCTCGAGCCACTCGTCTTCCTGCAGAGAGAAAGAGGTCAGGAGAACTTCTGATACACACTTTAACTTATTCATGAGTGTTTATGACTCAATCACGATGAAAACTTTCTTCTTAGGCAGGTGAGACGGAAGTTTACGGGACGAGCGCAAAAAAACATGTTTACTTCAGAATGCGACCTCGATGTTTTGTGCACTTCCTGAGCTATCCCTGCCTCTTTTCATTTTCTGACAGGCTCTCATCCCTGCCTCCGTCTCTCCTGTCCTTTGTTGGCTATGAAGTCAGCCGTGCCTCTTTCAGGACGCTCTTGTTTTTTTGCTGATGTCAGTTTCTTCACACAGGCTCATTTATAACGCAGCGCGCGGAGAGCAGCAGACGCAACAAAAAAGCCACAACACACACCAAACAGAAAAACAAAAAAACAAAACGTGCGTCCGTGACAGCGCTCCTCTCCGCTAAACTACTCGCCATGTACACAAACAAACAGCCTTTAAAGCACTCCGCCACCTGCTTTTCCTCCTTTGTGGGTTTGTTTTGGCTTCTCGTTAATGCGAGTCTCCTGAAAGAGCTCTGTGTTTAATGCGATGCAGGGAAACAGCGTGCCGGACTCTCTGGCTGTGGGTTTGAATACTGAATTGTTTACCTGTCTCTTTGTAATCTATGTGCCCAAAAGTTTTCACTTCAACAGCAAGATTTCAGCTTTGCACTTTACAATACGACGATTATGTGCGTTAACATGAACTAACAATCAGAAATATGCATATATCTAATGCATTTTAACATTAAAGCGCCACGCGCAGACATGCAAAGTGAACTAACAATAGATGCAGAATAAAGTTTATCAAGACAAACTTCAGGAGGATTCACCAGACGACTTCTTCAGTAAAACAGACAAGTGGATGCTTGGGTGTTCAAGATAGTTTTGATTGCAGTTTGAGTTGTTTCTATTTTAAAGGGTTAGTTCACCCAAAAATAAAAAAGCCGAAGTTACATTTTTTTTTTTCGTATTATTTTTCTTACAAAAATGCATGCAGGTGCTTTATTTGTCTAATTTGGACTGTTGAACAAAAATGTCACTACAAAGCTAGAAACAGAGCTAGAGGACATTTTTTTAAATAACTTAGATTGGATTCGTCTGAAAGGAGAAAGTTATATACACCTATAATGCCTTGAGGGTGAGTAAAACATGGGCTAATTTTCATTTTTGGGTGAACTATCCCTTTGAGTCAGTCCTAGGGTGTTGCCAAGACTTGTGGCTGCTATAGGGGATTGCTTAGTTGTTCAGAAAGTTTCTAGTTGTTTAGGGTGTTGTATACACAGGTAAATACCTCGCTTCATGCATAACTTCTTTTAACATTTAGAACATAACGTAGCGTGTTCCTAAATAAATCATAGTTTCAAAGTTTTTAACCGACTAATGATTTCCATGTTAATTAACAATGTTTGATTCGTTTTTGCTGTGAGCAGGCAAATTAATAATGTGTGTTTGTCGGAAGACACACACACTCACGCACACACACACGCACACACGCACACACAGACACGCGCACATACACACACACACACGCACACACAGACACGCGCACACACACAGACACACGCA
Organism: Carassius gibelio; assembly: GCF_023724105.1. Classification (NCBI taxonomy): domain Eukaryota; kingdom Metazoa; phylum Chordata; class Actinopteri; order Cypriniformes; family Cyprinidae; genus Carassius; species Carassius gibelio. The sequence continues at coordinate 1,531,083 of NC_068413.1, read as the reverse complement.
CACACAGACACACGCACACACACATACACACAGACACGCGCACACACACACACACACACGCACACAGACACGCGCACACACACACACACACACACACGCACACACAGACACACGCACACACAGACACAGACAGACACGCGCACACACACAGACACGCACACACACAGACACGCGCACACACACACACACACGCACACACAGACACGCGCACACACACACACAGGCACACACAGACACATGCACACACAGACACGCGCACACACACAGACACACGCACACACAGACACGCGCACACACACACGCACACACAGACACAGGCACACACAGACACGCGCACACACACGCACACACACGCACACACATACACATGCACACACACACACGCACACACAGACACACGCACACACAGACACACACACACACGCACACACAGACACACGCACACACATACACATGCACACACACTTACACACGCACGCACACACAGGCATGCGCACACACACACACACACACACACACAGACATGCACACACGCACACAAACAAACAAGCAAGTATATTACAAACAAACAAGCAAGTCCAGCCCAAATGAGTAAAAGTAGCGCAAAAGTAACATAATGCATTACTTTCCATATTTTTCAGAAGTAGTTGCTTTAGATAGTTACTAAGTCGTTACTTTTTTAGGGTGTAATGCAATATTGTAATAAAAGTAACTATAGTGTATGTATAAATGAAAGCATGTCTTCCTCACATCTCTTACCTTACACGAGTCCATTCGGTGCTGGGCAATGGAGGAAACCTTCTCCAGCACCGTGCGTAATCTGGACTGGGTGGCGTGAGAGATGAAGTTCACAGTCTCCAGCGGTACGTCCGTCACGCCAAACCTCTTCGCTGGAACAAGAAACACGCAGATGTTACGAAAATATCAATAATCAAACAAAACACATCACCGCACGGATGCTTGGAATGCAGTTCAGCGAGAGAAAATTGCATCTGTCCTGTCTTATAAATCTTCAACAAAAAGGTCCAATGTGTGTTGAAACCAAAAGAGGTTGTTATGATGAACCGGCACGACCTGCATTTAAAACACAGATATGTGGAGAGGATGTTTTCTCACTCCAGTGACTCCTTTTCAAACCTGATTTCCTGATATTACAGTAAAAGGAGTTTGGATGAGCCTCTGTGGTTTGGAAGGTCACTATGCTGATCAAATCACCCAGAAGAGCTCAAGAGACTTGAGAAACATAAAAACAGACACAAAGTCTGTACAATAAATGAACATGGATAGCAGCTGGTCGTTTGATACTGGAGAAATCCAATGAGAAATGTGCAAGCTCCTGTTGAGATACTGGGATCTCTGCAAATCTGAGCACAGATTGAGACATTTTTAAGAAAAACTAAAGATTACGAGGTGTCTTTATATTAAGATAAACATCTGAGATATAATGGATCTGATTAGAATGATACTGACGAGAAAAATCTGACATTTTCTTTCCTATGAAAAAATAAAGGGGAAGAGAAAAGCAGTTGATGACTTTTACTTTAAAGGATAATTAGCACCAGAGTTTCTAAAGACCGCTGCAAACCTTCAGAGCGCTTCTATCTACAACATCCCCATCTTTAATTTGCTATTAACATACGTTCTCCGTTCCACTGTTATTTTAAGAAAATCAGACCAATTATTTAAATCAGCCGCTAAATGTGCTGAAAGTGTCCTTAATGACTCCAAACGAGAACTTCTTTCTAAAAACGGGAAAAGGAGATGCTGAAAACATCTTGGAAATGTCAAAACATGAGTTTCTTAAGGCCACGGTTCTTTAAAAAGCACAAGCATTTAGACGAACCGTTTTAAAAAGAATTTCCCAAGCAGCAACATGCATAAACAACATATGCTGTAAATGCATGTGATAGTGACTGTAACTTTGCATTCAAGGTGGATATAAGGTTAGATGATGCCTGAAACTTAATTTGTATGATAGTTAAACACCATATTCACAAAGCAAAATGCCTTCAGTTTAAACCTAACCATATTTACTTCAGATTTACTTGAACTATCAAACTCCTCCAGTTAAAAAGCTTTGTAGTAAAATGTAACTTTTATTACATTTATTTTCATTGTTCCTCATCTTTATTCTTGGATGTGGCTTTTCATGTTTCAAATGTAAGTTTGTATATATATATATATACACACACACACACAAACATGTATGTATATATATATATATATATATATATATATATATATATATATATATATATATATATATATATATATATATATATATATATATATATATATGAGGAAAGATAAATGTAATAAAATTTACATTTTACTACAAATGTAACTTTTATTACATTTTTTTTCTCATTTATCTTTATTGGATGTGGCTTTTCATGTTACAAATGTAAGTTTGCATATTGTATATATATATATATATATATATATATATATATATATATATATATATATATATATATATATATATATATATATATATTATATACACACATGTATATATATATTAGTCCATGCATTTCAAAGGAACTGAACTCTTGAAACATCTACTTGTTTTTTTCTTCTGTAAAGTTGTATTTTTGTAGAAATATAGGTTTTGCAAAAAAATAAAACATTATCTGTATGCGTTTTTTTTTTTTTTTTTTTTTTTTTTTTGGTTGTTGTTGTTTTTTACATTTGTGAAACTGGAGCAGAAAACCAGTCATAATCATCTGAAAACTGAATAAATCAGCTTTCTATTGATGTATGGTTTGTAAGGAGGACAATATTTAGCCGATATACAACTGTTTTAAAATCTGGAATCAGAGTGTGCAAAATAATTAAATATTGAGAAAATCACCTTTAAAGTTGTCCAAGTTAAGTTCTTTGCAATGCATATTACTGATCAAAGGTAGGAAACTTACAAAATAACTTCACAGAACATGATCTTAACTTGATCCTAATGATTTTTGGCATGAAAATAAAAATCTATCACTTTGACCCATACAATGTTTTTTTTTGGCTATAGCTTTGTAAAACTGGTTTTGTGCTCCAGGGTCACATTTGAGAACCTACGGCTTTGGCATTAGCATCATGCTCTACTGTTTGGACCAAGAATGCACACACAAAATGCAAGGGCTGCAATATTCGACTTGATGTTGAGGAGAAGTACAATACAGGATAACTGTTTAAAAGAGCATGAGCGAGTGTAACGGATGTGATCTTTGTGTTTGAAGGTGAATCAGGGCTTTTGTTGGACTGTGTGTGTGTGAGTTTCTCTCAGATTGAGCCGAGCTGGCAGGATTTGTGCCTCCCTTGGTTCGCTGTCACCTACGAGTTCTCCAGCAGCCCATCAATGACCCCACACCACTCCAGCGCTCCTCCACGGCCCAGCAGGGGGCGCCTCGTCCTCCTACACACTCGCCTGCACCTTTGAGAAGAATGACTGGTTTCTAACGCACACCGCGCTCCCAGCGACAGCTCGACACGTTAACACGCGCTAAAACAGATGCCCTGGAGCTTCTGACACTTAGCTGAGATCTAATGTGTAGCGAACGCAAGGGTGACAGAACAAGCGCTATACGTCTAGTTTAAACAAGTTTGTGAGGAAAGAACTTCATAAAAGCCATACAATTCTAGTCTGGTCGTGTTACCTATAACGATCGTAAATCGTACTTTATTTAGAAGTTCAATGTATAACTGTGTAAAATTAGCTTAACATTCAATTTGATTCAGTTTGGGGTTGAATTTCCTGATTTTTAAGTCTCTTCTGCTCACCAAGGCTGCATTTATTTGATCAAAAATACTGTAAAAATTTTGAAATATTATTACTATTTAAAATAACTGTGTTGTATGTGAATATATATTAAAATGTAATTTATTTCTGTGATCAAAGCTGTATTTCCAGCATCATTCCTCCAGTCTTCAGTGTCACATGATCTTCAGAAATCATGAACATATGATGATTTGCTGCTCAAGAAACATTTCTGATTATTATCAATGATGATGCATTTTATTTTTCAGGATTCTTCAATGAATAGAAAGTTTTTATTTGAAATATAAATCTTTTGTAGCATGTCTTTACTTAAATGTCTTTACTGTCACTTTTGGTCAATTTACAGTCTTTGCTAAAAAAATAAATAAAAGGAAAAGTGTTTATTTCTTTCATAAAAGGTTCTTACTAACCCCAAACTTTTGAAAGGTAGTATATATTGTAGCATTTGTTTGGATATAAATGTTGGTGGTCATATGTTGAGGAATAAGCGTGTTGACAGATATGCGGATACGATGGAAATCTAACATTCAGCTTTCATTACAAGCGTTCATTGCAACGTGCTTTTCTTTTTGTTATTTACACAAACACAGAAGGACGAGTCGAACATTTCTCTGTGGTAATCGACAGCATGACACAGACTGACTTGGGTGGACCATTTTCCATGCCGTGACCCTTAACAATGTGAAAACCGTTTAAGATCCAGTAGAAAAGATGCGGAACCATGAATACAAAAAGAATTCAATGCAATTCTGATGTCCACCTTTTTCTTCATTCAGGATTGCAAGGAACAAAAAGGACACACTCCTGGTGGCCCAAAGCGACCATGCACTGGCCTACATTCACAAGAACAGGGAAGGTTTCAAAGCTCCAGGCTTTCCAGAATAACTACATCGTCACAGATTGGTTAACGTGTCCTTGTAAGAGCTCTAAACGTATATTTATCACTGTAAACAAGCCAGATGGTTGAGGAGTGTCTGTCGTGGAGGAACTGTACCTGTTTCCAGTATACGCCGGTGTAACAGACCTGTAGACAGGAAGGCCTCGTCTTTACAGGAGCGGATCTGCGTTCCCACCAGATCTGAGTTGGTCGCTAGAATGCGTGCGCTTTCCTCGTTGAGGTTCACACCAGCCATAGATGCAACATCATTGATGTCATCATCGTCTCTGCAATACAAGACAATCAAGCATCAGTCTGGTCTCTCAGCACGTTATTATAGAGCTACTCAAGAGTAATAATAACATAATGATGCATATTCGTTTAGCATTAAATCAAAGCATTTGATACAGTTAGCAGTGAAGTTACATGAAAAAAAAATGCTTTATTCTTGTTGTGATCATAGTTGTTCATGCAGGTTTTCAGAGGTTATATTAAATAAAAGATGCAACATGATGAAATAAACCAACCTTAAATAAAAATAAAATTGATTTTAGTTTTAGTGGTATTTGAAAAAAATAAAAACAGTAATATTGAAAATGTTTTATTAAATATCAAATGAAATTTAAATAAATATAAAGGTTATTAATGTCAGACACCCTTGCATTATACACATATTCTCAACAGAATGGGTATGTGCACGCATGCAAAAATAAATAAATACAAAAAATAAATAAAGAAATGTAAAAACATGAATATGCATGTAAGAAAATAAAAATTAAATTAATAAATAAATTTCATAAATATAATAAATGTTCCTAGACATGTTTTTTGCTTCACTCGTGTGCATCAGATGTATTATAAAAAAATGGGCATGTGCATGTTAAATAAATTAATAAATTGCATGAATGTGCATGCAAGTTCTGTTAGACAAAGTCACAGAGTCAGCTGACTGAAGAGGTTAAACTCAGCATTTGCTGCTGCTTTACTGATGTGTTTGACTTTCCAGTTTTTCTGAAAAATATGACCAGAAAGCTGTCTTCTCATTTTGATGACTTTACTTAACAAAACATATAAGAGTAAACATATGAGCCCATGTCAGATCCTCTTCCAAAAACATCTCTGCAGTTGTCCTTGACACATGTGCACTGAATATGAAAGAAATCAGATGTTTATGATATGTTTAATGTTTAACGGATTATCTGCACCACCTTGTGTAATTAGAGAAAAAGTTCAGTCAGATTAAACTTAATTAGATCATTTGTTTTTTCCAGCAGAGGTGGCTTTTCATTCCGGCTGAGGCTTCGGTCGCAGTAAAACTAAAACTGTTTAAGACCATTTCCAGTGATTGAAATCAAGCTGAAATGAAATATAAATATTAGATGAAAATTAGCCTCGGCTAATAAACTGAAATGAAAAGTTTAAGTAGGTCTGCTAAAATTACTCAGACTAAAACTAATAAAATGAATTACAGCTAAATATAAATATATATATATATAAAAATAAACTGCTAAAAAAATGAAAAAAAAACCACAAGAAATTAGAAGAATAAATGATGCTGAAAATATAAAAAAAGCTAATTCAAAATATTAATAAATACTATAGCAATATATAAATAATAATAAAATAACATTGCAAGCTGAAGTACTAAAAGTGCTCAAAATAAAACAAAATAAATTAAAGCTACATAGAAATGTAATACATAAAACTTAAACAAATTTAAAAAAAAACATAAAAAGAAGGTAGTAAAATTTTCAAATTACAATTAAAATGTAAACACAAATAAAAGCTAATGTAAAATATTAATAAACTTATAAATATTATAGAAATAATACTGCGAGTTGAAGTACTGAAATTGGAAAAATTAAATCTGAAATAAAAATAAAGCTTTATATCTTTAAATTATATTTAATAAAAACAGACAAATAAAAAAACAAAAAAAGGAAAAAAATTCACATTTATAAAAAATAAAAATAAATAAAAGCTAATTCAAAATATGAATAAACTTATAAATATCATATAAATAATAATAAAATAATACTGCATGTTGAAGTACTGAAATATGCCCAAAATAAATCTGAAATAAAAATAAATCTAAATAGAAATATAAAAAATTATATTTAATATAAATAAAAACTAATACAAAAACACAAAAAGTCAAGAAAACTTCAGATAAAAAAATAAAAATAATACAAAGCTAATTCAAAATATGAATGAACTTTATATTATATTATATAAATAATATTATATAAATAATAATAAAATAATACTGCAAGTTGAAGTACTGAAATTGCTCAAATACAAATATAAAAATGTTAAATAATAAAAATAAATTAATAAAAAAACTTTAATTTAAAAAATAAATAAATAAAAGCTATACACTATACTAGAGTATCAATAGTCCTAAACTGACACTGATCTTTAACATTATGTTAATGTTATCAGGCAACCGTGACATAACATCAGTGTGACTGGCAGCTTTTCCACCCAATCGTTTCCCCCGTTGCCTTGGTAACAGTGTCCTAATTACGGCACATTAGCGGCAGAGTTTCCTGCGCCGGCGGCACTGCTGAAAACTTCATGGCTCCGATCACAGAGGTCAAAGTTCACTCCGCTCCGCTCTCATTTACGTCCGTGTCTGTACCTCTGTTTCTGACATTGACCCCCTGGCATCTCACGCCTGTGTGTGTGTGTGTGTGTGTGTGTGTGTGTGCCAGAGCCTCTCCCAGACTGTCCAGGGTGTCTATGAGTCCTGACACCGCGGCAGGAGCTGACAGAGGCCATTAGCACCGCGCAGCGTTAGCATGTTAGCCTAGCCGCCGCCACACAGCCGAGAAATGAAGGAGAGCAACTCAAGAGTTTGCTGGAGAAGTCAGGAGTGTTATCAGTGTGTCACACTCATCTTTTTCTGCGATAAATGATAGGCCTTTTTCTTGAAGAACTATGAAGAACACAAGTTTTTGGGGTTTTTCAGTGTCTTTGATTGCAGAAGTATTTTCCACCTTTATTTTCACTGTAAGATAAAAAAAATCTTTTCTTCAAGAGAATGAATCAAATGGTCCACTTATTTCATGAAGCACTGGAAACGACGATCAAAATCAACATATTATTTTAAACATATTGCTTTTATAATCAATTGATAACTTCATTATAACACAAAATATTCATTAAAAAAATAAAAAAAAATATTCAGTGCTGTTATTGTTGACTAAAACTAAGACTATTAATGCACCGTTAATGAAAATAAAAATAAAAATCTTAAATAAAATATACGATGAAAATTTACATTTTTAATTACGTCTAATTGTAATTACTGTTTTAATACTTCAAATCCAAAAAATAAAATTAAAGCTAACTATTTTGATATTTAATCATTTGAATTAACTTTTTATTCTTTTTTCTATTTTCAGTTTGCATTTTAATTTAAGATTACGTTTTTAGTGTGTTTGTTAAATGAAATTAAATAAGCAAAAAAAAAAAAAGTATATATATATATATATATATATATATATATATATATATATATATATATATAATAATGCAATAAAAATAATAATATTAGATATATTTAAATATAAAAAACTAATAAAAATGACAAAATATAATTATATATATATATATATATATATATATATATATATATATATTCAAAATATAAACAAAACTAGAATTGTATATAAATAATATTAAAATAAAACTAATATATAGAGTTTGTGATGAGTTGCGTGTGAAATTTTAACACTTAGGTTTGTTCTTTGTGAGCAACAGCAATAACGAATGTCACTGTCTTCATGGCAAATGGGAATCTTTCTGTATTAACTAAACTAAACTAAACTAAGAGACAGCTTCCAGCCGAATCTAGTGTTACCCGATGGGTGAACAGCCAATCAAAGTCATCATGGGCACGAAACACGCCGTCGGGTAAAGGGTCTTCAGTAGCAAGCAAACCTGACAGCTTAATTAGCTTCACCGCTAAAGATTTATTGGTTTATCAATCAGCGCCTGCAGCTGAAGCCCTGGGCAGAGAGAGAGTGAACCCTGTGACCTGTGACACACACACACACACATACAACGGCTCTCATAAACCCTCACTGTTCACAGTTAACCTGAAGTCAACACCCTACATAGGCAGCATTCACTGTGCAACACTTATAGTGCTGCTCACATGATTCACAACTGATTCCCATCCAGTTTAACCAGCACTTGATTACATCTGAGACTCTTAGAAGTGTGCAATGTATCATTAGCATGCGTGCGGATTCGGCCAAATCTAGTTGTTTTGGAAAGCTGCATCAATGTTGCATCAGTAAAGCAACTTTAAATTCAGTTTGGAACAGAATTAAAGTATGCAACATTCAAACACAAACACACACACACAGTCTCGTATTCTCACAGCACCGAAGCTATCATGCTATTTATCCCGATAACCAGTTTCCACCAAATATCATATCATACTGTAAAGCCGTAATTTTGATGAATGAATATCAAGACACCAAAGTTATACTGAGAAGAAAAAAAATAGATATTCATAACCTACTTAATCATATTTTATATTAAAAACTTATACAAAACAGTGTTGTTTTTGTTTGACTAAAAATACAAATATGAATAAATAATTATTGGTAAATTAAATATAATAAATACATAAATAGAAGATTTTTTCTTTTACTTAATATACTTGTATATGTGACCCTGGACCACAAAACCAGTCGTAAGGGTACATTTTTTAAATTGATTTATTGATGTATGGTTTGTTATGATATGACAATATTTGCCCGAGATACAATTATTTGAAAATGTTGAATCAGATGGTGCAAAAAAATGTAAATATTGAGAAAATCCAAATTCCAAATTAAGGTCTTAGCAATGCATATTACTAATCAAAAATTAAGTTTTTATATATTTATGGCAGGAAATTTCCGAAATATCTTCATGGAACATGGAATTTTGACCCAATCTAAGTTTTTTTTTTTTTTTTGATGTTTTGTTGTTGTTTTTTTTACATATATAACCGTGCTACTTATGACTGGTGATCCAGGGTCACACACACACACACACATACATATATATATATATATATATATATATATATATATATATATATATATATATATATGTGTGTGTGTGTGTGTGTGTGTGTGTATAATACACTTATATTATTTATATTTTATTATATTTACACATATATAAATACCAAATTCCATTATAACTATATTTAAATACTACAAATGTTGTAATAACTTTAATGCAGTGTTCATTTTAAGTTATTTTAGCTTGTTTTGAAAACAAGACACTACTACATGAGCTACTTCATGTTAAGCACTCTCATGTGTTTGGTCTCGCTGACCTCTGAGGGACAGTTTCGAAAGAAAGAAAGAAAGAAAGAAAGCGAGGGCGGCAGGATGAGGGCCAGGGGCCGCAGTGAAACGCTGCCCCCGTGTGTCAGCGGCCGGTATTACAGCTCACACCCCGTACCTGAAGGAGCCTCCCCCCGGGTCATTCAGCTTGTTCTTCTGGTTTCCTGAGAGCTGTATTGTGACGCCCGCAGGGCTTTTGCCCGTCTGGATCGCCGCAGGTTTCCCTAAAGCACCTGGGGAAAGACAAGACAGCATTGCCATGAACTTACACACCTGTTTACATCACACCTCAACCAGCTCTGCTCACATTTCACTTTACTTTGCATAAAGCTTTTAAAATATATAATTTCCTGCATTGTGATATTACTTTCTTGACACATTTGACTACAAAAGTCTCATTACTGTAAAGTCTCTGGATAGTTTTTGTAACTCACTTTTTTCTTATAATAGATTGAGGTCTTTACCGTAAATGAGTCATTTATACTGTAAAAATGTTTTCAATTAAATTAGCAAAGAATAAAAGCAAATAAAACTAATAAATATATACATTAAATCATATATATTGTTATATAAATTAAGTAGATTTTAAATCTATAGGGTATAAATTACAAAATTATACAATAAACAATGTAACATTTATTGCATTACCATAATGAATGTTTTTTGGGGGGGGGGGGGGGGTAGGATGGAAGTGTGCTTAATTGTCATGAAAATACTTTCAGCGTGGATTTAGGCTTTATTTCAAATAAAAATAATAATAATTAATAATAAATTAAATAATGGCAAAACTTTACTTGAAATTTTTATGTATATTGCATTACACAGGAACTCATTTAATAAACCGAGATTATTAAAATGTATTTGAATATTTTGCAAATTCCTTACTTTATCTGAAATAAGTTGTTTGTTGTGTTTTATTGCATTGAATCGATACATAGTATTATGTATTATAACCATGCTTACAGTTATTATAGGTTGCATAATTAATGCATAAAAAATATTGCATTGTACAGAAAAGCTTCAAGTAAAATGCAATCAAAGAATTTAATAATAAATATGAATTTCTACATTTTTCAAACGGACTCTATGGTGAAATATGACCAGGGCATTAGAATTCATGAGATGCACCCGAAAAGAGACAGAACAACAGGGTGAGCTGCCATTTTTACTGATTCTCTGCTTTTGTCTACATGCATCTGTTTGTTTTTTTCTCCTCAGTGTGTTGACACACACACACACACACACACACACACAGTGACTGCCAGGGTGCATTTGAACGTGATTTTAAGAGGCATGTTCTCAGCCCACAGCTACAGGAGACAGTATTTTTAGAAACTTTCCCCTGAAAATCCACTTTAAGGGCTCGAGTCTTACAGATTAGACTCTGATGGACAGGAACAGAAGGACTGTTGTTTGTGTACCTGTATGTGTATGTGTGTGTGTGATCAGACGGCTGAATAAATGAATGAATAAATGGCTGATTGTTAGATGTGAAGGTTTGCTCACCTGTCGTTCGCACCGTCTGCGTTATGACCACAGGCATCCGTATCTGACCTCCAGCACCCACTGCCCTCTTGATACCCTACAAACATACAAGAGTCACTCATTTTACATTAATATCTGAACAGTCTTGCGGTCTACAGCGAGTCGATTGGTCAGACATGCATCAGCATCCTCAGATTTAATATCTGCTATATTCATTTTCATGCTGGGCATTAATCACAATAAATCACATCCAAAATAAAGTTTTGTTAACTTAATATATGTCTTTTTGTCACCAAATCTGATTTTTATCCAGAGACCGTAAGAAGCAAGTAATATTTCCAGATGAAAGTTAATTTCTTCACCTCACTGTGTGGCCTTGCATTATATGTTTTGATCATCAAACATTGCATTTAAATATCATCTTACATTATATATATATATGTGTGAATCTGGAGCACAAAACCAGTCTTAAGTGTCAATTTTTCGAAATTTAGATTTATGCATCATCTGAAATCTGAATAAATCATCTTTTCATCGATGCATGGTTTTGTTATGATAGAACAATATTTGGCTGAGATCCGTCTGAGTGTGCAAAAAAAAAAACTAAATATTGAGAAAATCATTTTTAAATTTGTCAATCAATGCATATTACTAATCAAAAATTTAATTTTGATAAATTAACAGCAGGAGATTAATATCATATATCATATAATCATATTATTATATAGATATATTATTTGGGATACAAAGTGACGACTGATATTTATATAATTTTACGTAGTATCTGATATACTGTCATAAAGATCTCATTGATTTATATTGCAAGCATCATACTTCGCATCAACTTTTTGACATAAATATTAGCATCTTCACCAAACTGCATATTTTTGCTCTGAATAAAACAGCGGTTTAAGTTTTCACCATCAATAAAAAACTGATGGATCACATATGATACTCGACTAATTTTTGGTTTTGCATTAAGGTTAAATGTTCGGTTTTTAAACAATTGGATGTTTCGGACTATTATTTCATATGTCAGGCTTTACGGGGTTAATGTGAGATGTTTGTAACTTGCATAATAAAACTAAGAACGAGTATTAATCAAATAAATAGTCTATTTAAAATGTAGGTCCTTTATTTACAGAATTCGAAATGCATTTAAATTTAAAAATGTCACCATGTTGTCATGATGTTGAATCTGGGTATTAGTAAAATGCACATCTAGATGTAGTCTGAAACACACAGGCTGGATTTTCCCAAGCACATCAGAGAGAGAGAGAGAGAGAGAGAGAGAGAGAGGAAGAAAACAAGGTGGTGACAAAGTGAGGAGGGGGCAGAAAACAGGAACAACAGTAATAGAGATGCTTCTGTCCCCCTCGAGTCCCTGAGCGCTGCCCAGAGCAAATCCCATCCATCCACTCCACTTTCCCTCCGCCTGCATATTTCTCTGACTTGTTTTCTTGTGCTCGGACACACTGTTGCTTCACTACAGCTTTACTAAAGACACAGACTGAACCCTAGCAGGAAGAGACAAAACTCATAATCAGTATTCAATACTATAAACACACGCCACACTCGGAGCTGGACTATACAGCTTAACAATTACGTCTCTGTTTTTCAACCTTTTGAACTCATGGTCAAATGTTTGGGGTCATATGATTAAAGCAACATGCATTACATTTCCATAATTTCACAGTTTCCATAAAAATATGAAGCAGCACAGTTGTTTTCATCATTGATGATAATCAGAAATGTTTCTTGAGCAGCCAATCAGCATATTAGAATGATTTCTGAAGGATTGCGTGACATTGAAGACTGGAGCAATGATGGTGAAAATTTAGCTTTTATCACAGAAATAAATTTCAATTTACAATTCATTAAAATAGAAAAGAGTTATTTTAAATTGCAATAATATTTCACAGTTTTTAATGTATTTTTCATCAGATAAACGCAGCCTTGTAAAGCAGAAAAGACATTCAAAATCATCAAATAAATTATTAAAAAATTAAAAAATATTTAATTTATCAAGAACATGACTTTTAATTTGAAAAAAAAAAAAACATAAATACTCTTCAGGCATAAAATAAGCAACAATGGCTTGAAGCAAGTTTTAAGCATGAATAAGAACAAACATGATATGCAAACGTGTGCGGTAATATGTTAATAAGGACATGATTTTGGAATAAGACTACTAGGTTTCATTAAAACTTCTGGGTGACTAAAGCGAGAGTTTTGAGTTCAGACTCTTTTATTCATATAAGAGCAAGATGTGCAGTACATCACAGAAACATCTGGATTTTAGGGTGTTTTTAGGGCGTGTACAGTATGTCTTTAGAACGCTTCCAGTCCGATTCCTTTTCAGATGTTTATAATAAAGACTGTATTTAAATCTTCTTCTTTAAATAAACATATCATGAGTCAGATATCAGATACTGGTTATGGTGTGGGGATATATTGTTTCTGCTGAACTGTATGAATGAAACCGAGACAAGTGGAGCATGTTTAAGAGGATGAGAGATCAGCGCATACCTGTGGAAGTACAGTGGTGCTGTTGGGCTGGTGTGGACGCACACTGACACCCGTCTGGACCGGCGTCACGCTGGTTTTGTTGGGCTGCAGAGGGACTGTGAGAGATTGCTGGCTGTTCAGGAGAGACAGACGCAACGCAGGGAGACTTTTCTACAAACACAGACACACACACATGCATCAGACGCAGAGTTAGTCCCAAAGTAAACATTTAGATGGTCATCCTTAAACAAGAGATATGTAAAGCATGTAGCATTTAATGCAGAAAATGAGTGGAAACATTCACTAATGAACACCTGATATTATGTGAGCCAATTCCAATTCAGAAACAACTGCTGTGATTTTAAATAAAGCTGCACGCTGAGGCGATGACGGGCCCAAGCCTACAGTGCAAAGGCCACCCATTTACAGAAATGCATTTACAGTGACCCTCTGGCAGCTTGGATGTAAGGGTTACAGCAATGAAAGGGTTACACTATAAGATCAAGACACAGAACAATATAGAAAACTTTGGTAACACTTTACAATGCCAGTTTAGTTTGTTAAAATTAACTTCATTAGTTCAAAATTAACAATAATGAAATAGCATTTATTAACGTTGATGAATATTAAGATCAAAATGTATTAATGCATTATTAAAATGTAAAGTTGTATCTTTTTTTATTTGTTTTTACTTTTACATTAGTTTGTGTACTGTGAAATAACATTAACATAAATATTTTAACTAACATTAAAAAGATTAATAAATATTGTTCTTTGTTAGTTAACTAATGCATTAACTAATGTTGACCAAAAAGACCTTATAGTAAATTATTTCCAACACTTTTTATTATCCAAAGCATTTTTAAAAAATATAAGCATTTGTGAAATAATTATATAAAACTATATTACACATTTACACACACTCTCTCTCACAAACACAATCACACACTCACACACACACACACACACACCCACACACAAACTCACACGCACACACACACACACACACTCTCTCTCACTCACTCACACATACCCACACACACACACACACACACACACTCATGCACACTCGCACACATGCACACACACACACACTCACGCGCGCACACACACTCACGCGCGCACACACACACACACTCTCTCTCACTCACTCACTCACACACACACACACACACACACTCATGCACACTCGCACACATGCACACACACACACACTCACGCGCGCACACACACACACACTCTCTCTCACTCACTCACTCACACACACACACACACACACACACACTCATGCACACTCGCACACATGCACACGCACACACACACACACACACTCTCTCTCTCTCTCTCTCTCACTCACACACAAACACACACACACTCTCTCTCTCTCACTCACACACAAACACACACACACACTCTCCCACACAAACACACACCCCCTCACAAACTCATACACACTCACACCTAAAGGGTTTGAATAATAATAAAAGCATCTCATATGTTTCATTTCAGTTCAGTTTCCAGTGTGTGAAGTGTCATTTTTTTCTCATAGAGGCCGAACAGTCCGAGTGTGTTAACCTCAGTAATCAGAGACATCTCGCTGAGGGCTACTTCTGGAGGATTCTGATGTAAGGGAACTAATATGGCATTGGCGTGCCTGTATTATATTGTACCTGTCTGAACACACGAGGAACGTGAGCCGTGTCAGAGGAGGAGGACTCGTGTGTGTGTGTGTGTTAGTGTACCTTCAGGAAAGGGACGAGGTACGGCTGCGGAGAAGACTTCAGCTCCGACTGTAAGCGGCTGGTGAACTCCTCCGGATCGATCTTCGCATCCTGAGAGCAGCGACAGCAGATGTTCATATGCATTTGAGCGTGCACAGTGAAAAAAAACATGCAAACTACTAACATCATGCCAGCTCTACTGTTACTTGATATTAGACTGTTCAGTCAGTGGATGTAATGTGGATGCATAGGGTCCTTTTACAGCTGCACTTGTATGTTTCAAAACTATTGATGTTTGTGTGTGTGTGTGTGTGTGTGTGTGTGTGTGTTGAATGGATGGATGTATATCTTGTTTATGTATGGACAGACATATATGTATATATACATATATATTTTATTATATTTTTGGAGTAGTATTATAGAATATGTTTTTAGATTTTTTTTTCCGGGTATTTTTGTATTAGTGCTGTCAAATGATTAATCGCATACAAAATGAAAAAATTGTTTGCATAATATATGTGTGTGTAATGTGTATATTTATTATGTATACTGTATGTAAATACGGTACACATGCATGTATATATTTCAGAAAAATATGCTTTTTTATATATTAAATATATTTATTTATAATATAAAATATATAAATATAAAATAAAGACATGTAAATATTTTCAAACATATACTATATGTGTGTGTGTATTTATATATACGTAATCGTTTGACAGCACTATTTTGTATTTTATGTTTTTTCTTGCAGTTTTATCTTTCAGTGTGTTTTCTGCTATAATTTAATCTCAGTATCGCTAAGCAGAAAAGTAAATAAACTGCAACCACTGGAAGAGGAGATGATCTTACTTGAGGCAAATTTCATTTTTCATTTGAAATCAGAATTATGTTTAAAATAATGTGTCTTAGAATTGATCAGTATAGCAAAAAAAAAAAGTCATAATTTAAATTATACAAAAGGCACGATATTTTGTGAGAAAGTGTTGTTTAGAGCAAGTGTTGTTTAGAGATGTTTAGAGCAAACCAGACACTATTTTTGGAATCAGCACTACAAAATGACTAATAAACAAGTATTGGAGTATAAGTCGCATCAGTCCAAAAATACGTCATGATGAGGAAAAAAACACATATAAGTCGCACTGGACTATAAGTCGCATTTATTTAGAACCAAGAACCAAGAGAAAACATTACCGTCTCCAGCCACGAGAGGGCGCTCTATGTGTTCAGTGTAGACTACAGGAGAACTGAGCAGCATAGAGCGCCCTCTGGCGGCTGGAGACACTAATGTTTTCTATTGGTTCATGTCTCTTAGTTCATTTCTCTTGGTTCATGTCAAATTAATTTTGATAAATAAGTCGCACCTGACTATAAGTCGCAGGACCAGCCAAGCTTTGAAAAAAAGTGAGAATTAAAATATGGTAAGCATATATGATGAGGGTCAGTGTAATATTCTGGATGGCCTTTCACGATGACGCATAAAGCAAAAAAATGAACGCTAATGATTTATGAATTCAGATGTTTCTGGAGCAGAAGCGCCACACGTACCAGTAAATCCTGCACCAGCGCTTTCACGTTTCGAGACGTCTCTGGGGACGGGGAATTATGGGACGCCAACTTGATCAACGTGGCCAAGAAGTTCTTGCACTTCTTCACATTGTCCTGCATCTCCTGACGAGAGAGTGAGACGGTTCGTTAGTTTTAGAGACAGGGCTGAAGCGTGTGTCTGGATTGTGAGTAAACAGTTTATCCTCTTCTGACTCACACAGACATGCTCTGTTGTGCTTTTGTTGCTATAATCAGCGATCGAGCCTCACGGGGAAATCAAGTATTTTAATGAAATCCTCTAAATTCCATTTAAATGCTACAAAGCTGTCAATCATCTGAGGTTAGAGAATGTGTCAATCAAGAGTCGTTTTAAAGCAGATGGCACGCTACGCTCACAAGGCTCTACAATGAACTCAAATACTATTAATGAACTGCTGATTCTCATTCACACACAATGAAGAGCAAATGAAGCCTGTTCTTTTATTTCATACATTGCAATATTATTGTCATAACAATTAAACACAATTATGGATCAGATTTCGATTATTTCTTTATTCATATTATTCTTAATTTCTAGTATAAATAGGTGTAAAGGCACAACAACGAATACTATCATGACATATAAATAACAATAATACAGCATTGTGTTTTTATAACATTATGAACAAGAAAGTAATGAAAAGCAGTTTTGTGCAGTAACATTTTGAGAATTTGGAAGGAAAATGTAATGAATTCTCACTGAAAATTTTTTATTATTATTATTTATTTATTTTTATAAACATGACCCATACATGTTCTTGACATGTTTGTGATAAAACTTTGGGTGACTATTTTATTTTATTTTTTTAAAAATGAAAACTTTTTTCAGCAAGGGTGTTTTAAATTGATCAAAAGTGTCAGTAAAGACATTTATAATGTTCCAAAAGATTTCTATTTCAAATAAATGCTGTTCTTTTGAACTTTCTATTCATCAGAGAATAAAAAATAAAATGTCTACCGAAAAATTTCTACCGAAATAAGGAAGCACAATTTTTTTGAGCAGCAAATCAGTATATAAGAATGATTTCTGTAGATCATGTGACACTGAAGACTGGAGGAATGATGCGGAAAATACAGCTTTGATCACAGAAATAAATTACATTTTGCAATATATTCACATAGAAAACAGGTATTTCAAATAGTAATAACATTTCACATTTTTACTAAATGCAGTCTTGTCGAGCAGCGTCCAAAAACATTAATAAAAAAATCATCAGCTTCTGTTTGGTAGTGTCTGTGAACATGCATGTCTGTGTTTGTGTGCAGATGTGATGCCCAGATGTCTATAGACTGGCGCTGCCACATGCGTGTTTGTTTGTCAATGCATGAACGTGCTGGCAGCTGTGTGTGTGTGTGTTTCGGATGGAGCTTAACCAGGTCCTGACAGTTAACCAGGGAGGCTGGAGGGGTCCAACAGTCACTCACTTGAGCTGAGAAGAAGAATAGATAAAGAGAGAGAGCAACTTGCATGCTTCACTACGGGAGGGCACACAGACCTGGGAGACGAGCGGAGCTCCAGGGGCCGGGGCGGCTGCGCTCTGTGGGGCCAGTGGCATCTGAGTGAGGGGCCCCTGGGGGCCCGAGGCCGGCTGGACCTGCTGGGGAGCTGTCACTGCCACAGCGGCTGCCACGGGGCCCTTCTACAGGAGGAAGGAGCAGAGACACAGAGATAAACACAAGCTGACGTCTGCCTGCCAGCAAGGCCACAGAGAACAGGAGAGACGGCCACAGAGAGAGAGAGAGAGAGAGAGAGAGAGAGAGAGAGAGAGAGAGAGAGAGAGAAGAGAGAGAGAGAGAGAGAGATACAGAGAGAGAGAGAGAGATGGAGGAGGAAGAACGCGGAGCACCTGACGACCCACAGTTCACTTTGTTTGCTCTTGACGCGCTTGCTCTCCATCTCTTACAGCCTTGCTGAGTTTTGAGTTTTGAGTTTCTGAGTCTGTTTTTTGTCTTTATGTAGAAAATCTAATAAAACACAACTTTATAAATAAGCACAAGAGTGCAGGAGTAGATTTAAAAGCACATGAGGCTGCAAACACATTCATTTCAATCAGATTATAATGCAGATGCTTCAAGGAGGAGAAGAAAAATCAATATTTTGTTTTCTTCGCACACAAGAAGTATTTTAGTCGCTACATATAATTCAGATTGAACCAGATGGAGTAATCTGACGATGTCTTTCATACTTTTCTGGACCTGACAGTGTAAGTTACTTGGGAGTCAATGGGACAGTCACAATCCTCCCTGTTTTCATCCAAAATATCTTAAATCGTGTTCAGAAGACGACCGAAGCTTTTACGGATTTGGAACGACATGGGGGTAAGAGGTTAATGACAACATTTTCATTCTGGGGTGGAGTATCCCTTTAAATATTAAATTCTCCTCTGATGCTGTGTGGTCATATACAGCTGAACTTTCTATCATCCCAAAGCTTATAAACTTACAACAACTGATGCTGATGAGTGGGAAACAGAGAGAGAGAGAGAGAGAGAGAGAGAGAGAGACAGAGAGAGAGACACTGAGAGAGAGAGAGAGAGAGAGACACTGAGAGAGAGAGAGAGAGCTGCTCACAGCGGGGCCGGCTGCGGCGCTGGTTTGGGCCGGGACGCTCGGGGAACTCGACTGGACCGATTTAGTTTGAGCCGCAGGGGCGGGACGAATCGCCTGAGTGCTAACAGGAGACTGAGAGCGAGAGAAAGAGGAAAGAAAGAAAGGAGGGAGGAAACAGAGAGCATGAGAGCAGCATCACAGAGGAAAGCAGACTTGATCAGAGTCTGTGCACGTCTGATGAAGATCTAGTCTCTGGATGAGGAGCTGCAGAGAAAGAGTTTTGTCAGTGACACACGCATAGCATTTATGGCATAATGTTATTATCACAGGGGGGAATAATATGATTTAACTGTAGACATCTATGGGTTAAAACATTCAGATGTGCAGCTTCAATACTTCATTTAATCTGTAAAGTGCATAAATCATCCACAAAACTCATGCACTTTTAATTAATTGAACATTTATATGAATAGGCCACAAAACACTTGCAAAAGGTTAACCGGAAATGGAGTTAAATGACATAAATAAATGCATTCTGGGAAATTAAGTGTCCAGAAATCTACTTGTAAAAGCTGATTAAACTTTCCAGCTTCAAAACATTATTAATCTTTTTTTCATAAACGTTCCTTTTTCTTGTAAAAAATAAAATAAAATAAAGTGCATTAATTAGGTTTGCATGGTTTTCTTTGAATTTCAGTTCATTTTAATTCTACTTTAAGTAGGCTCAGAATTTGGGTGTCATATTTGACGCCACACTGTCATTTGAGCCTTTTGTCCAGAATACAGTTAAGACATCGTTTTATCACCTCAGAAATATAGCCCGGCTACGTCCTATGTTATCCTTTTCGGTAGCTGAGAAGTTGATTAACTCTTTTGTCTTTTCGCGCATTGACTACTGCAATGGTCTTCTAGCTGGGGTATCTAAATCATCACTGGATAAATTGCAATATCTTCAAAATTCAGCTGCTAGAGTACTATCTGGGGTCAAGACCAGGGACCATATAACTCCAGTCTTGGAGTCCCTGCACTGGCTACCTGTTAGGTACCGTATTGATTTTAAAATCCTTATGCTGGCCTATAAATCTCTACACAATCTGGCACCTGAGTATTTGACTGACTTATTAATCCCCTACACACCACGTCGCAATCTGCGCTCCTCTCAGAGTGGTCTATTGGTTGTTCCGAAAGACACGGCTTCATACGTGGGGTGACCGAGCATTCTCTGTCTATGCTCCTAAGCTCTGGAATTCTCTCCCGGCCGACATCAGGGAAGCACATTCATTAGTGACTTTTAAATCTCTTCTTAAAACATTTTATTTTAGGATTGCTTTTACATGAACTTGATTTTATGCGTTTATTTTCTTGTACTTACATTGTGTTTATTCATTTGGAGTTATGCTTGTATGTAAAGTGCTTTGAGAAAGCTACTTTTAAAGGCGCTATACAAAATAAATATATTATTATTATTATTATTATTAAGTTATGAATATGTATAAAATATAGATTATCATATTTATAAATTGTATATATAAATAATTTCTTATATTTAAAATATAAAGATATGCTAAATAAACATTAAATGTCTTATATAAAGTAATTTATTATTTTTTTAATTATTAAAAACATTTAAAATAAAAAATTCTTATGTAAAGTAATTACATTTCTAAAATATTCAAAATATGCAAAAATAAATTGTATATATAAATTATTTCTTATATCTAAAAACATTGAAGATATGCTAAACAAACATTTAATGTCTTATGTACAATAATGTATTGTTTTTTTATAATTTAAAATATGCAAAATAGTTTTTACATTTATTAGAAAGAAATATTATTTCTTATATAAAGTAATTGCATTTCTAAAACATTCAAAATATGCAAAGCTACTATTGTATATAATCTTTATTTCTTGTGATTTTCGGGTGAACTGGCTCGTGCTGAGGCTTGAGTTTGCATTTACAGCGATCAGGCAGTTGGAGGATAAATGATTTAATGCATTCGGAGGGAAAGAGGAACGTCTTCCGCCGCAGAGAACCAGAGAATGACTGACAGCAGGATGAAGAGAGACGCCTGGGAATATAAACCTTCACCTCAGCAACAGAGTTTACCAGCGCAGTAAACACCACAATATACTGCTACTGCTGCGGATACTTCATGGTGAATTATTGCAAAATTACTACAATAAAACTATGGTAACAAGTATTAGTCATGCACCACAACCATTACCCAAAAGGACTTTTTTTTGTTATAATAATAACTAATTATGATACCTTATGATATTCTGTATACATTTTACATATTAAATTAAATATAAAAGTATATAGATTGTCTAGCTCTAGATGCACAACCTCAAAAATAGTTCTATAGCAATTTAGATTTTAATTTTAAGGTTGCACAAAAAAGCCTCTGCAGGTATTCTGCATTCGCTGTTTCTTGATCTAGCTTTCTAATAATCCTTTCAATGTGTAATACAAATGACTCTGACTCTTTTTTTATTTTTATTTATTTATTAACACCAGTGTTGGGTTAAAACGGTGAGCCACTAATAAATGCGGGCTTTTGGCGCCATCTGGTGGCACTAAGTGAACATTGCATGCTCACGCACTAGACCCATTAAACTATTGTTATGATTTTATATATATATATATATATATATATATATATATATATATATATATATATATATATATATATATAAAGAGAAAAGGTAAGTGTGATGGTTGCTGGCTTCTTGTGGCCATGCACTGTAAATTTTTATTCTCATATTTTAGAAAAAAGCTATTAAAAAATATATTTTCAAATATATTAATACCCATATACATAAATACATATAAATTAAATTCTATATAAAATTATAATTATGTTTAGTAATTTATATGCTCTTATTATGACCAACAATTAAGACAATTAAAATTATATTTAAATTTAGTTTTGTAAAAAATGCCATTAAACTAAGAGGAACATTTTTAATGGTGGGCATATTCTGAACATGGATATTAATATGTGAACTAGATTTTGTAGAGTCTTCTTATTGATGTTTTGAAACCAGTGTGAAGAAGCCATGCATTTGATACAAACTGTTAAGAGAGAACGGAGTGTTCATTTACACAGCACTGAAGAAAGAGGCTTGTTTTAGCACGAGAAGAGCTGACGTCAGCACTGACTCAAGTACACCGCTAGATGTCAGCAGTGACCCTCATCAACACTGCTGACACTGAGAAAAAACTGAAGAGAGAAACACAGGTCACCAGGTTTAACAGTCTACAGACGGTCAACATGACAATTATTTCTGTGCACTGATTATTCAAATGTAGCAACAGAAAAAAATTATACACACACACACACACACACACAAAAAGTAGTGACAGTCAAGATTCTGAATTAATATCTCTTTTATTGACAAATGAGTTCCATTAAAGGCATGTATGTATCTCTGCTGTGTTAATAGGGTTAAGATTTTTTTATTGCATTTATAATTTCCATGCATTTTGATTACACCATTTTAATAAACTTAATGTGATGCATATTTGTAACAATAAAGAAATCTGATTTCTGGTCCAATGTTTCATTTTATAAGAACAAACTGCTCTGTTTAAAACACCTAAACGCCCTTCAACACTGAATGTCTTCTGTTCGTTTAGATAAAGCATGCTATAGGAAATATATTAAAATAGCCCATTTCATACATAATGCATTGTTCTTTACTTTAAGGTATTTCAATATATTCATAAAATAATTAAAATGCATAATAAATAAAAAAACAATACACAATAAAACAATATATATATATATATATATATATATATATATATATATATATATATATATATATATATATATATATATATATATATATAATTTTTAATAATAATTTAAATAATTCAATTCTTTACAGTATTCTAATATAAAATAATAAATTTTTAATGTTTTTTTTTTTTTGACAATTAACAGATTCATGCTTATTCTAAGCTATTTGAATAAATGCGTTTTCAAAATATCATTGTTAATATCAAAATATCAAGCAAATAGGTGCAAATAGTTATTAGAGATCGGAACCATCTAGATTTATTGATGATTCATATCTAAACCTAGTTATTGTGTATTTAAAACACAATCAGTTTATTAGAAATATTACATAAACCTGACCTGTTTCATTAATGTCTGACTGACAAATATACATCACATTAAGTTCATTTATTTATTTTAAAGCTGTGTGAAAACTTCAGGAGTGAGTTTAAAGATCACAATATGAATATAATCTCTGTAGTGTGTCTTTATTTTCACTGATTAAAACTTTTTGATAGAAGTATATGATTTGATCACGGTTGTTAGCTCAAAAAAGAATGCAGTTGCAAAATCATACAACTGAATTACTAAAACTTTAATGAAAATGAAAACATAAACTCAAACTAAAATAACTAACTAGACGTGTCTATGAGAAACTCTAGAATCAGAGATCATCCTGATATTTTCCTTTCATCAAAAATGCATTTGTAAATATAAAAGAGGCAGATTTCAGATGACTTTCAATCTTAGGGAGAATTACTTTTCATTCAGGAGAAGCAAGCAAACGCATCTTTAATTTGCAGAGGACTGCGCTCAGTCTCAGCAGATATTTGTCAGTTATATCAGTGAGAAACCTTTGTGAAAACAATCAAAATATTCAATAAAAAAGGTTTGATGAAATGCATCCGGTCTGACTTCAAACTGCTTGATGTCATGCACGAGTTTTGGGAGCAATTTGGTTCTTAAGTTTGAGAGAGATCGCTGATCTGTTTGTCAGATCGCTGTGGCTCTAGAGTATTATGGGCTGTACCTGTGGGGTCGTGACCCTGAACGTGGCCACACTGGTGGGTGTGGAGGGTCGCGGTGAGATGCTGTTCTGGGCCTGAGCTTGAGCCAGAGCCTGCTGAGGAACCATCACCAGCTGACCCATCTCCGTCCGGACCAGCACCATCCCTCAAACACACACACACACACACACACACGGGTTATTCACCTCTGACCTCTGACCTCTGAAAAACAGAACAAAGCATCACCAAACCGAGCGTGAAGCATCAAAAGTTACAATCAACAACTGAAGCCTTTGGATTCTTCTGAAAGCAAAAAAGTCTTTATGTGAATGCATGATGCTAAAAAAGTGTATTTTTTTCAAAATTGGGATTTATACATAATCTGAAAGCTTAATAAATAATCTTTCCATTGCTGTATGGTTTGTTATGATAGAACGATATTTGTCTGAGATGCAACTATTTGAAAATCTGGAATCTGAGGGAGCAAAAAAATCTAAATATTGAGAAAATCATCTTTAAAGTTGTCCGAATTAATTCTTAGCAATGCATTTTCCTAATCAAAAATTAAGTTTTGATATATTCATGGTAGGATATTTACAAAGTATCTTCATTGAACATGATCTTTACTTAATATCCTAATGATTTCTGGCATAAAAGAAAAATAATTCAATTTAAAAATTTAATATTGACCCATAGAATGTATTTTTGGCTATTGCTCTAAATATATACCCCAGAGACTCAAGACTGCTTTTGTGCTGCAGGGTCACGAATATGCTCTTATTAAAAATTCGAAAATTTTAATATTTTTGTTATTTATTTATTAGGAATTTGAATTATTTTCTGATTATCTTTGAATACTTTTATATAAATGTATTATATATGAAATGTCCAAGGAAAATGTATTAATATAGAGCATGCTTTATGCAAAAGATCTGCACTAAAGACACACACACACACACACACACAATTAAACTCATACAGCCTTCACTGTTAAAAACAATGTGATCAGAGTTCAGATAAAGTTCAGATTTGACTGGTTTTATAGACTTGAGCAACAAAATGTTGTATCACATAACAAAATGTCAAAGCAAGCATGTGTCCGGATTTCCTGGAAAAAAATGAAAATAATGAGATGAAAACTAGCACGAGTAAATGATGTGAAATATTTTTAAGCATCATCTAATTAAAACCATATTTGTTCTTTCTTTTTTTAATCATTATACATGCAGATTAAAACTTCTCAAGTACAACATCTGAAAAAAAAAAAGTTTGAAATGTAGAGACAGACACCTGTAGCATTTTAGCGCAGAACAAGACACTGAATGACATTCACATATTTATGTCACTTAAGTTTCTAAATACTTTTTGGAGCCACTAAATACATTTGTATTTATTAAACCATTTGATATTTGGCAAATCATGTTCTTCAGCTTAGAGGATGAAAACACTTTTTTTGTCCCTAATAGAACCAAAATGTTTATATATTCAGACACACTTGGCAGAATTTATGTTTCTTGTGATGTCAGAAAACAAAATTGATGCTAATGCTTGTTTAAATGCTTGAAAGGAGTCTTGTAGACAAATATACGAAATAATGCCTGCATATGAGGTTCATTTGGACTTTTAATGATTATTATTGTAAAGCAGATAGAGAAGGAAGAGCATCAACAAGTGCTCTTAAAAGCATGACAGGATGAAGCTGGTTGACTGATGTGCAGAACAGTGGTGGACGAAGTACACAAATCAAGTACTTGAGTAAAAGTACAGATACGTATAATAAAATATTACTCCAGTAAAAGTAAAAGTACTCCTTTTTCAATCTTACTCAAGTGAAAGTACAAAAGTACTCAATTTTTTATGTACTTAAGTAAAAAAGTACTGAAAGATAGATGTTTGCAATTTTATATAGGCTACTTAATTTAATGTTATATTAGCACATATTTTTTTATAATCCTACTTCTCAAAATACCTGGGATTTTTTCCAAAATAACCACTATATGGAGTCAAGATATATTTTTGTTGTTGATATGGACTATGCTGATGAGAGTAATGTTCACTGTGAAGCTTACACTGTGATGTACCTGAGAGAAAACAGAGATGACCATCTGATTTTCACCAATAAGAACAAAGTAATTTAAAGTTTGTTTTACAGAACATCAAAGTTACAGTACAGACCA
Organism: Carassius gibelio; assembly: GCF_023724105.1. Lineage (NCBI taxonomy): Eukaryota > Metazoa > Chordata > Actinopteri > Cypriniformes > Cyprinidae > Carassius > Carassius gibelio. Next base: position 1,504,257 of record NC_068413.1, on the reverse strand, counting down.
AAAGTTAGGGCACACCTCCTCATTGAAAGAGTTTTCTTTATTTTCATGACTATGAAGATTGTAGAGTCACACTGAAGGCATCAAGGGCTATTTGACCAAGAAGGAGAGTGATGGGGTGCTGCGCCAGATGACCTGGCCTCCACAGTCACCGGACCTGAACCCAATCCAGATGGTTTAGGGGTGAGCTGGACCGCAGACTGAAGGCAAAATGGCCAACAAGAGCTAAGCATCTCTCGGGGAACTCCTTCAAGACTGTTGGAAGACCATTTCAGATGACTACCTCTTGAAGCTCATCAAGAGAAAGCCAAGAGTGTGCAAAGCAGTAATAAAGGTGGCTACTTTGAAGAACCTAGAATATGACATATTTTCAGTTGTTTCACACTTTTTTGTTATGTATATAATTCCATTTATAATTCTGCATGTGTTAATTCATAGTTTTGATGCCTTCAGTGTGAATCTACAATTTTCTTAGTCATAAAAATAAAGAAAACTCTTTGAATGAGAAGGTTTGTCCAAACTTTTGGTCTGTACTGTAACTTTATATATGACATGATAATAAGGCCTGAAGTTAGGAAGAACATATATAATTATATTTTCATAATGATTTTTTCCTTCTCAAACCTTGTCTATGGTTTAAAAACTAACCTGGCCAAACGGGGTGCATCTCTTCCCACTTTAATAATTACTGTAGTTACCATGTTCTGAACATCACATCCTTTCTTTTCTACCCAGATGTAATCTCTCTCTCTCTCTCTCTCTCTCTCTCTATATATATATATAGGTGGTTGAATAAAAATATTTGGACATTATTTATAAAAATTACCTCAACTTAGCACCAACAAGCTTGTTAGCTAGACAGTTAGCATCAGCTAACAATATTTACTTATTTTCAGTACGGTTATGAATAAACATTCATGTCTGTCTACTCGTCTAGTTAATCCAAACAATATACATATGTATAACGTTACTGTTGATAAACAATTTAAAAACAGACGTCACATAGGACATTTTAATAAAACTGTTAACATTATGGCAGCGGGGAATTTGAACGTGCATGAGTTATTGTATTTAATCTGTTTTATTTAAAGTTTTTTTTTTTTTTTTACCTAAAATTGATGTGTCTGCACTCGAGCATTTCAGTGGGCTTAAATAGATCACTCTTTACAACGGATTTAGTTCCCAAACAACTGAAAATTTTGACCTAAATATGATTTTCAGTTACAATAATTAATCCAAAATTTCGACATAACTTACTTTTAGCAACATCAGACGCACGCGCGCTCACAAGATCTCCCGCTTCTTACTTCTGGAGACTCGCACTAAACGGTTCATTTGAATCAGTGAGTGGTCGACTCCAGAACAGCTGCAATCGGATCATTCTAATTCCTAAACGAATCGTTTGGTGCGATTCGCGATCCGATTTAAAAGTTTATTTTGAAAAGATTCAGTTCATTCATGATGAATCAGACACCGCTTGCGTCTCGGAGCACGTGATATATTATAGGGAGTAACGATATGTTTTATGAAATGTAGTGAAGTAAAAAGTACGATTTTATGCTTCGGAATGTAGTGAAGTAAAAGTAAAAGTTACTCAAAATAAAATTACTCAAGTAAAGTACAGATACTTGAAAAATGTACTTAAGTACAGTAACGAAGTAAAGCTACTCCGTTACTGTCCACCACTGGTGCAGAATGAGGAGCGAGAAGCTCAAATATGAGAGATTTTGTTTCCGTCAATTAGGTTTTGCTCACTTCTTCGTTAACAGAGTTCCAGCTGAGTTTTTCAAAGTTTGCATCGCTCTACTGTTATTCTTATGTGTGGAAGAGAGTCAGAGGACACTAGGTAGTGCACATCAAACACTAGTAAGTCAGAAGTACCTGGTGGGATGGTGAATCCGGGCGGCAGCTGTATAGTAGTTTGCTGTTGCGGTGGTCTGACAATCAGCTGCGGCGTTACAGCCCTCTGCTGCGCATGCGCATGCGTCTGCGTCTGCGTCTGCGCAGGTCTGATGACCGCGGGCGCGCTGACACTAACAGCGGGTTTGACAGGCGCTGCTGAGGCCGAGGTCGCCGCTGGCATCGCGTTGTTGTCAGCGGGTGTTTTGCTGTGGTTGATCCGCGCGCCCTGCTGGACCAACGCAGACACCGACGTGCCGTTTCCATTCTGCGCGATGCTGGCGATAATGTGACGCGGGAGTCGGTGCAGCGCGATGGTGGGCGTCCCGCGGTCCAGCGCGATCGCCTGCGGGTTACTGGACACGGTGACAGTGGTGCTGGGTGAGGATGCTGATGCTGGTGCTGATGCTGCGTCGCCTCCGTTGCCGTTGAGACTGTGGGATGCTGCGGAGCGCAGCGCGCGCGTATTCCCTGGATGCTTCTTGCGGGTGTCCCTCGGGCTCTCACCTTTGTTGCCCGGTGCAGGAGCGTCGGATGCTGCTGCTGCTGCTGCTGTAGTGATGATGATGATGCTGCCGTGCGACTTCAGAGGGCTCTCTTTCTCCAAGGCTTTGGAGTGCTTATCCATGCTGGCGTCTTTCGGGTCAGAATCCGGGTTGCGCGCTGCTCTCCGCGCGTTCTGTTGCTGCTGCGCTTGTTGTTGTGGTTCTGATGGAGAGTCTGCAGGAGCTGTTCCTCCTGTCTGCTGCTGTCTCGCGCTGCTCTTGCGCGCGGCGGGCGGCTCGCTCTGGCCCCCCAGCTGAGACTCCAGCGAGCCCACCAGATCACTCACGGCTTTCTCGTCCACCTCGGAGAAGAGCATGTCTTCCAGGGGGTCGGAGGCGCCCGCCATGTTCGCTCTCTGTGTGTGATGGGCTGTCTCTGCTGGTGCGCGTCCACGAGCGCGAGTGCGCAGTCGTGTTACTATGGCATTGTGGGAATGGATATGACGTCAGAGGGCCAAAACCAAACAGTTGTCCCCTTGTGACTGACAACCTATGGTTACAAGATAGATAGATAGATAGATAGATAGATAGATAGATAGATAGATAGATAGATAGATAGATAGATAGATAGATAGATAGATAGATAGATAGATAGATAGATAGATAGATAGATAGATAGATGGATCTGACTTGCCTGATATGTAATTGTGCAACTACGAAATGCCTCAGCGCTCATGATCAAGTTTCACGGGCTTTAATAAGAAATATTAAATACACATATTTGGTTTTCATAGTTTATTGTTTTACAGTAAAACAACTGACATTCAACTGCCTTTCACACAATTACCAATGTAACGGGAGATAGTCTGTACTAAAATCCCGCGAAGTCTCGCGATACCAGCGTGGGGGTGCGAGAGAGACGGAGGCGCGTTTCCCAGAATTCATCTTTCGTGCTAAACCTGCTGAGAGCAAACTAGCATCTTCATCGAACTACAGAAAAACATCGTTCGGTGCGATAAAACCTTACTCAAGGCAGATCAGAGCAGTCGAAAGATGAGCGGAGGAACGCCTTACATCGGCAGCAAGATCAGTTTGATCTCAAAGGCCGAGATCCGATATGAAGGAGTCTTATACACGATCGACACCGAGAACAGCACTGTAGCTCTGGCTAAAGGTACGAACAATAAACACACACAGAAGAGAACTCTCTTGTTGCCTTGGCTTAATATACACACTATATGTGCAAATATGTGACCCTGGAGCACAAAACTAGTTATAAACTGTCACCTGGCCCCTCGGTGGGCCGCCTACGTTTACTTCACTATATTACCATTAAATTCTAATCTAATCATGACAAACTATAAATCGTTGGAAAGGTCTACGACTCCTAAATAGATATTTTACCAATCGGTTTTGTTAGAGATTATGTAGGAAAAGTAATAGATTAATTTATGGAAAGAGTGCACCCCAAAAACCTATATCATAACAGGAGTTCTGACCTTTGTCAAAAAAAAAAAAAAAAACACGTCATCTTTATTGCCTTTTTCTCTATCACACTTTAGAAATCAAAAGAAATTATATATCACTTGAAATCTTCATCCTTTGAACCCATTTAAAATTCAAACATTGCATTAACATGGAAATGGTACATCAAAATCATGTTACAAGTTGTTTTTTAAGTCATTAATTATAAAAATGTAGGTTTGGATCATGCACTTTCAAGTCTATGTTCAAAAATGTGAGTGATTGTTCATTAATAGCACTTGCGTATCATTGCAGTTTTGTTGATTTCGATTGCTGTCATTGTAAATCGCTTTGGATAGAAGCGTCTGCTGAATGATTAAATGTATGGTTTGTTTGGATAAAACAACATTTATAATTGCCTTTGAAGTTGTCCAGATGAAGTCCATATTGTTGTCTATTGCTACAAATATAGCCCAGAGACTTAAGACTCCAGGGACACACACGTTTACACACAAAGTGTTTTAATACAGGGAGAACAACACTTAGCTAATTGACTTTTAGAGTACTTTTATAAAGTAAACATGAATAACTAACATTGCTTGTTTTGTGATTTCTCTCTAGTGAAGTCCTTTGGCACTGAGGACCGTCCCACGGACAGACCGATCCCTCCTCGAGAGGATGTCTTTGAGTACATCATATTCAGAGGAAGTGACATCAAAGACCTGACGGTGTGCGAGCCGCCCAAACCCACCTGCAACCTTCCTCAGGATCCCGCAATCGTGCAGGTGAGCATCACACGTACAGGTGTATCTGCAGAACAGAAGGCAGAGGGATTATTGACCTGTTTTGTTCTTGTGTTTGTGTGTAGTCCTCTTTGGCATCCAGCGCTGGCCCCACGGCTCCTTCCTTCGAGTCGTACGCCCCGTTCAGTCGGGTCCCGTACAGCCAGTACAGCTCCAGTCCGATGGTCCCCCAGCCGTTCGGAGCGGTGGTCACGACTGGTGAGTTGTTTGCCAAATATCAAACTTATCTCTGATGTGCTTTAAGGCAAGACCCTACATGCAAAAGCATGCACAAGTCAATATCAAGCTATTTTGCTTCCGTGGCATGGAGAGAATCATTAGAAATACACATTCACGTGTTTATTTTATTGCATTTTATCTATTGGAATCTGCACCAAAATCACAATATTGCCGTCTTGGTCTGCCCGGTATTTAATGTCATGAGACAACGGTTATCATCAGGACAAACCTGGCTTTATAAGACGAACTTAGAAAAACGTTTACAGTTTCTTTCAAGAGTAAAATCTTTTATAGACATTTATTTACGAAAATTTGCTTTGGTATTGTGTACCAATGTAATATAAAAAACTATTAATGTATGTAATCTTCCGGGAAATATAGGGATATCTATTAGCCTTATTAATGTTCTGTTAGTTTTATTTTTTTTACTGTCCTCATCTGTGGTGTCTTGTCTTGTCCTTATTTTGAAGTGGCCTTGGCTGCTGATGTGGCATAGAAAAGAGTGCAAGTTAAGAGGATAGCTGGCCATTTTTGGATAAATACTATTGGATAGATAGACAGAATATTCACATGTGCATATTTGCATATCATTTAATGAATTGTGCATGATATATGCCAAGAACCAGAGAAAATAAAGTTGACCCTTTTTGAGTCCTGCCTTAAAAATGTTACATTATTATATGAGATATTGCTCTTTTCAATCCTTTGCCAGTCATTTTGCAACTCTTATGTGTTCGAATGATCTTAAATATACATTTTCTGCAAATACAGTAATATTTACCTGAAGAGGATGCACAAAACCTTTTTTTCATTATGTTTAAATACATATGGCAAATTGATTAAGCATTGCTTAAGAAAGTGGTGGATCTTAAAGCATGTTTGGCTGTAACGAAAGCTTCACATGAGGGTTTTTTTCTCAGAGTGTGTGATGTGTTAAAGCCCACACTTAAAGATGTGCACTTCCTCCCCTCACAGGAAGCAGCTCAGGTCCTGCGTTCGGTAGCGAGGCGAGCTCTAACGCCCCTCTGTCCCTGAACTCTCGCTCGCTGAGTGCAGCCAAACCCGAAGGTAACCGAGAACCGACGCTAGCTTATGAAGAATGGCTTTAGTGTGTTCGTCTTTTGGCCGTCATTATACACGATCACAGCATGTGTCATTCTTCTCTGGTCTGTTAGTAATGGACGAAAGTCTCGTTTCTGTGATGCACGCTACAGAAGTTAAATGCATTACAAATGGTGGTTATTTCATGTTGTCTTAAAGGAGTAGTTCAGCCAAAAATCACCTTCAGATCATTCAAGATTAGGATGAGTTTGTTTCATCATCAGATTTGGAGAAATCTAGCATTGCATCAGTGTCTCATCAATGGATGCTCTGCAGTGAATGGGTGCCGTCAGAATGAGGGTCCAAACAGCTGATAAAAACATCACAATAATCTCCTTTGTTCCGGCTAATATGCCTCTATCTGTACTACCTTCTCGTCTGAATCAGGAGAGAAATCTGCGGAGGTCAAGCACCCTTTAAAAGCCAAAACAGTCCAAAAACGAATATGTGGGTGGATTTTGATGGATTTTTCAGTGCATTATGAACTGTTGTATTTCTGCCTTGATGGATTTTTGGATCTTGCAGAGAATCCATTGGCGAGCAAGTGATAAAATCGGAGTAAATTTTCAACAAATTAACACTAATGGATGAACTCAAACTGATGTTCATCGTGTTAAATGATACAAAGCCAATCTGGCATTTTACCATTACTTAACCCTTGCCGCATTGTCATGGTGTTTTTGTGAGTCTGAATTGCGTCCTCTCTTTCAGGTCGTTCCAGCCCGTCTCTGGAGCCCTCGAGGAAGACCCCGACCCTGGAGCATGGGGTCCAGACGGCCCCGGTCGCCCCCCCCAAGGCTGCAACCAGTACAGTGAATCAGAGGAACCCTGGAGTGACCCGACCCGCTCTCAACACCCAGAAATCTGCTGAAAACCAGGAACAGAAAGGTGAGAATCACATCGCTGAAGAAGTGATTTTTTCCACCTGCAGCCGTTAATTGTGATATCTGTTGTTCAGCTAAAGCGTCTGATGTTCAGAAGGTTCCTCGGCCAGAATCCGACTCAAACAGGACTGATAACAAAGACCCCAACAAACGGCATTCTGGTGGTGAGTCACTTCACAAATGTTGACATGTAACCCTGCTGCACAAAACCAGTCATAAGGGTCGATATTTTTTTTATTTTTTTTATTTTTTTTGTAATGGAAAAAAAATTGGATGCAAAAAAATCTTAAAATTGAGAAAATCATCTTTAAAGTTGTTCAAATGAATTCTTAACAATGCATATTACTAATCAAAAACTAAGTTTTGATAGATTAACATTTGGAAATTTATTACATTTAAGTATCTTCATGGAACATGATTGTTACTTAATATCTTAATGATTTTTGGCATAAAAGAAAAATGGATAATTTTGACCCATACAATGTATTTTTGGCTGTTGCTATAAATACACCCAAGAGACTAAAGACTGCTTTTGTGCTCACATATACATTATCATGATCATGACCTTAAGCGATGCATTCATGATAACGGTTGTTACTCTGTCTAGGCGGTGCTCTTCCAGTGAGAAAGGGGCGGGGCAGTGGTGGAGGAGGCGGTGGTCAGCGTGGGCGGGGCAGGTTTAACGGGCGCAGAGATGGACCAATGAAATTTGAGAACGACTTTGACTTTGAGAGTGCCAACGCCCAGTTCAACAAGGAGGAGATCGACCGCGAGTTCCAAAACAAACTCAAGATTAAAGGTGCAATGTGGGAAAACTGTAGTACATCAACACAAACCGACAGAAATACCTATCATTGAGTTGAATCTTTAATATCAGTTTATAACGTCGCTCTGTGCTGCAGATGAGAAGAGTGAGAAATCGGAGAAGACTCTGAACGGGGAGGAGAAGACGGATTCAGGCGTGGAGACCCAGAACAGTGAAGGCAACGCTGATGAAGAGGATCCACTGGGACCCAACTGTTACTACGACAAATCCAAGTCCTTCTTCGACAACATCTCGTGTGACGACTCCAGGTGAGACCTCGTTAATCTGCACTAATGTTTCTAGGGTGTTCATTGGGGCTGGGTACTGGTGCAGATTTCACCATTTGATTCATCTGCAATTCAATCCCCTTTCGGAAATATTTCAGGTACATGTGACTCTTTCTTCAGGAAACAAACTCTCTCATTTGATGCATTAAATATTCCAAATGAACAACAGAGCCCAAATATAAATATTTGATTTGATATATAATATTGAGTGAGCTACGGATATTGAATGGTCATGTTATTGATGTCTATCAACACATTAAAGAGTAACGAAACAACATTTGTTGTTGAAATTTTGAGACAGAATTGACAGAATTTGAAAGCTATGACTTTGTTTCTTATCAGAAGTAACAATGCTTTATTTACACATCAGCTGAAAACAGCATAGACTTAAATATTGATCTCAGGATTTGAGAATTGGTATCGGTTCATTAAAATGATCGATCAAAATCGGGAGATCAGTATCTTCATCCCAGCAATAATATCCATTCACAGCATGTTCACAGGTGTTACACAAGTTATGAAGCAGTTTGCATTAATCAGCAATAGGCTTTTTGAACAGTAGTAGGTTGTACAGTAATGCTTTTGAGTGATTGAGTCATTCTTCCTTAAGTGTAGTAATTTGTTGTGGTAAAGTTTCGAAGTAACTGTGAATGAATCATCTGATTGGCAAACACTTTTCTGTCTTTTCTAGAAAGGAGAAATCAGGAGGTGCTTTTGGAAGGTGTGCTCTCTTCTTTTTTCTATGTAAATGTTTCACCATGCTACTGATGTGTTTATGAAGCTACACTTGTGAATTCTAGTCCGAATCATATTTAAGTAATTCAGATGGTGTCGTGCAGGATTATTTCTTAAAATAAAAATACGAGTAATTGTAAGTGGGATTTCTTAAAATTATTTTAAAAGTAACCAGTTATTACAAACAATGTTTACATTAATTTGTCAGAAAGTATTGAAAACATGAGGCCTGTTTCATAAACCAAGTTTAAGAAATAAACCAGGCTTTTTCATTTAGTCTGACTTATTATCAGTTGATTTAGTAGGAAATAAGTCGACTAACTGAAATACGCATGGTTTATTTCTTAAACTTTTTAAGGATCCTGATCAAATGATATAACCAAAGCAACAAAAATTGCACTTTGTGTTTTAAGGTTGCATTTTAGCCTGCTTCAAATTTACTCAACTAACAATTTGATTCACAATTTTTATTTTTACAAAATTAGATTTTTAAGACAAATTATAAATAAAATGTGTCCTTTTATTGTTGCTTGGACAAAGTGCTGCATGTTTCTTTGTGAAACTGAAATATAACCCTTTAAAAATATAAATGTAGGACTTATTTTTGCCATTTTTCACATATTATTGCTCTTTTGTTGGTTCTGATTGGTGCTTTTGTCCTCATCTGTAAGTGGCTTTAGTTAAAAGCATCTGCTAAATAACTAAATCTTAATATAATCTAAATAACAAAACTAAATTCAAATGTTAAAACAAACCCCAAATCAAATAAATAAAACAAATAAAAGAAAGCTCTTCATGTAAACAAAATAAGGCTTCGTCTGTGCCATTTAAGATGAGGCAACGACTGCATTTCAATCATGATCCAAACTAAGATGCAGCATACATGCAACATGAGCAGTTTGAGTCTAAATTAGATTGCAAAATGTTGAAATGTGAAGCAAAAACAGAATGATTTTACTTCAGTTTTGTTAAACTATACTCAAAAAATATCTGTATTAAACAGAAACAGAGGACGAGCTGAATGAGATGCAGATTCACTTTCCTCCAGCAGGTGGAGCTTAAAGCGTTTCCTTGGTCACCACTGTAAACAAAGCACTTGTGAACACTGCAGCAGGTGGAGCTTAAAGCGTTTCCTTGGTTACCACTGTAAACAAAGCACTTGCGAACACTGCATTAGGTGGAGCTTAAAGCGTTTCCTTGGTTACCGCTGTAAACAAAGCGGCGCTGCACTTATGAACTTTAATGTGCTTTATACAGAAGCAAGATGAAAAGAAAAATCTAAAACTTTTCTAAATGCTGTAAGATCCCTCAGACATGCGTTCATTTAAACTCCTGCCCCTAAATGAATCGCGGTTTGTTTAGCATCTCAACGGATTTGAATAATCACATATTTGAATTGATTTTCAACCAGCTCGCGTTAATCGTTACATCCCTTTAAGTCACACATTCATACAGTGAAACTTTATTTCAAATATAGCTGACTCCGGGATTGTTACATTAGGCATGTGTCCTGTCAGAGATTGATTTTTGGGATTGAATCTTTTACAGACATGCTGTTGATTTGCTTTCTGACGTGTTTTTGGTTGATTTCCCTCTCAGGGAGCGGAGGCAGACCTGGGCGGAGGAGAGGAGGATGAACTCTGAGACGTTCGGGATTCCTCTTCGTCACAATCGAGGACGTGGAGGTTTCCGGGGCAGAGGCGGCGGCATGGGCTTCCGCGGCGGTCGCGGGCGAGCGGCTAGCAGGGGTTCGTTCATGCCCTCCCGCGGCGGGGGATTCAGGGGCGGCTTTAGAGGCGGCAGAGGAGGGCGAGAGTTCTCTGACTTTGAGTACAGGGTTAGTATCTCCTCTCTAACCACAAAATTGGACCAATGGACCCGTTTCACATTCCTCAGAAACGGTATTGATAGCCGGGTTCTTTAGTCATTTTTGCATTCCCATTTGCTCCGGTAACGAAAATCCACAGTAAAACCACTATGACTTTTCAAATAAGTATGAAAAGTGTTCCTGTAGCTCAAGTGGTAGAGCATTGCGTTAGCAAGCGCAAGGTTGGGGTTTCGACTCCCAGGGATCACGTTAAGAGAAAATTGTTAGACTGAATACACTGTAAGCCGCTTTGGATAAAAGCGTCTGCTAAATGCATACATTTAAGTAAAAACAAGATTGAGTGATTGATTACTTTAGTCAGATGATATATAAGGAAAAACTCATGAAGCTCACTATTAACTGTCTTTTGCCTCAATATACTCCTAATTACTGCTTATTAATATTTAGTAAAGTAGTTGTTAAGTATTGGGTAGGATTAAGGATTTAGAATTAAGTCTTGCAGAATAAGACATTAATATGTGTTTAAGTAATAATAAAAAGCCGATATCCCAGTAATATTCATGCTAATTACCAATAATTTAAAAGTGAAAATCGGACACGAAAGTGTTACCAATATTCTTATTAATTCACCAAAGTATTTAAGGGTACATAAAAACATGCATTTTAAGGTTAGACTTTTAATTTTGATGTTAAATCCACTATTTTATTCTATATATAAATGTTGTGTAGTCTGTACAGTGTTGAGTTCAATCACATAAGAAGTAACTGCAATGAAATAAAACTGAAAAAATAAGAGTAATCCCATACTTTACTTTTCAAGGAAAGATTAAATTACAGTAACTAATTACAGCCACACTTTTTACGACTACAGTTAGCTAACGATGCTTTTGGGAAACGCACTTCTGGTCGATGCGTGCACATGGAGCAATGTCCATACAAATTTATGGTACTTTGTTACTAAAACTTTTAAAAATATATTTAGTACATTTCCTACCGTCAATCTATCAAAACGTAATGTTTGATTAGTAATATGCATTGCTAAGAATTCATTTAGACAACTTTAAAGATGATTTTTCTGCACCCTCAGATTCTACATTTTCAAACAGTTGTATCTCAGACAAATATTGTCCGATCATAACGAAGATTATTTATTCAGCTTTCAGATGATGTATAAATCTCTGAAACTTTTGTGCTCTGGGTCACATTTGGTATTATATTATTTGTCTGATATTGAAATACTGAACGAGTAAATTGATTGAAATGTCTCTAAATTCAAGTGTCTTTTTAATATTCATCTTTTCTTTTGTGTCTGTGTGTTTGACATTTGTTTCAGAAGGAGAATAAAGTGGCGGCGTAGTTTAACCTGAACACCAGATCGTCCCAGCAGCCAAGAATCTCCGATCATCACGTCTAGATTAACGCTTTGGTTTCGACTCCTGACTTACAGGAACTGCCTCTCTCTGTCTAACACCAGCTGGACACAGTTTATTTTCTCCTTCCTTCCTTTTTTTAGAAAAAGAGATAAAAACATTGCTGTTTTTTGGAACCGTGTGACCTGCATTCGATACATTCAGAGGAAGAGTCTGTGTACAAGATACCATCCGTGGAAAGATGATGACTATTATTATTATTATTTGGTATTATTTCATCAACCATTAGTTCCTTTCGTAATAAACAGAGGAAGGTATTTGATAATATTCGGTTCCCCGCTGATACTGTGAGTGCTCCTCAGTCAATAGCTTTATTAATGCCATGTTTTTTGGATCTGTTGTCTAATATCTAAGACCCAGTTTAGAGGCTGCCACCTAAACTACACAAACACCTGCTGCTTTCACTTCATTTAATACTTTCACATGGTTTGTAGTACAAGTACTTGTGTTTTTTTTTAGTTCATTAGTTTATCTCAGCCCCCAAAATATCAGTTTTTGTGGATAATGTCTAGCAGAAACACCCTGGTTCATGATCAAATGTATTGATGAATTCAACTCTTGTTTTTGTCCTGAATTCTTCTCTCTCCTCAAAACGTATTTGAGTTGTTGCCTTTTGATGTCAGTTTATCTAAGAGGGCTTATTGCTATAAACTCGACACGATCCCCATCACTGTTTAACGCCAAGATCTTCTGGAAAGATCCTGAAACCCTTTAAGAACCAGATTGGACGTGTGGAAATTGTGTTCATGTGCACTTTAAAGACAAACGACTTTGATGTGGAGGCGAAAATTTATGTTATTTCAAAATGCTCATACACCAGAAATTGACTGGCTGTGTTGAAATGTATTAGTTTTTTTTCTTTTTGACGATTTCCAGTATTTAAGTATAGATCCAGAAGACCAGAGCTCTTAAGACGTCACGTTTGATGCTCAGTCTAAACAGGAGGCGAGTCTCACCTGAATTAAGTGTCTATAATGAGTCTTTTGTGAATAGTTCTGTTTCCTGTTTGATCCTCTTGTGTGTTAATGTGATGTTTCAGATACCAGCGGTCTATCGCTCTGTTAGCAGATCCCGCTTTCCTCTTCTACTGTCAAGTTAAACAGGAGTTTATTCTTTTTTGGTGTGCATCATATTATTAATTTAAGTTTCAAAGATCCAAAAACGCGTAACATTTGGAGGAGAATTGCTCTCTTTCAGCTGGTTCTGCATTATTTTTTTTCAGAGTTCGTCTCATCTTCTATTCATAGTTTTCAACTCTACTTTTATGAGCTCAATCACTCCCTTTAAAAAGCACTACGAATTACAAGACGCAGGCAGCTAGTGAAACGCAGTCTGAACGATGACTCGGATCAGGGCATGATGGGAAACCTCCGAGCAGATATTGGTGCTGACTGGAGTGAGATGTGAAGTGAATCCAGAGTTAAACAGGACAGAAGTGCAGTGTGTCGAGAGCTCTGGAGGAATTTGATTGACAGGTTTATGATTTGGTTTTGTTTTCTGAATGGGAGCAGTTGTACAGGGTGTGCTCTTAGAGGGCTTCAAACGGGGCTAACTGAGGTTTTTATTCAAGAAGAGAAATAAATAGTTGTTCGGTATCCTCTGTGTGTGTGTGTGTTCTTGTTTTTGTCAATAAATTATGTGCCATTAATATTACTGAATCCAGCACCTAACATGAACTACAGCAGTTATTGATTGATCTTAATTTTATTATCTTTCACAAAAGGAATTGAATTTTTTTCATTTTGCTTTCAGATTTAAGAATATTTAAATCAGTCTTTTTATTAGTTTAGTGTATTACAATTAACACATCTTTTGACTTTAAAAAGGTATTGCTAAATGTTGAAGGAAAAATGCTTTATGCTTATTGATGATGTAGAATTGTTAATGTTATCCAATGCACTGTAAGTTTAGCCAATAAAAAAAAAAGGTTTTTTTTACATTGATTTAATTTTAAAACATTTTACAAAATATGACTAGGTTAAAATATCACTGCTGATATATTATATTATATATATATATATATATATATATATATATATTAAATATATATTAAATATATAAACTTTGCATTTGAATTATTACATAACTACAATTTACAATACTAATTATATATATATATATATATATATATATATATAAATCTTATTTTATTTTTTACCACAGAATTGCATTGGCTGATAGGAAAAAAACTAGGCATACATTTTTATATACATAATTTCATGTTTTTAGTTGTGTGTATATAAGCATCAAAATATCTCCGTTGAAACATATGCAAAAGGAGTCAAAGATGAAATGATAGCAGATGTTGTTATATATTTATTTTTTTGCATTGCTGGTACACTTGGAAATAATCAGTTGCCAGCTCTAGTGAACAATAAGCAACATAAGCCAAGCAGTCGCCCCTCATGTCTTCAGTCAGGGCAACAGCATTTCTTTTCTTTTTACTTTTCTTTTTTTAACTCCTTTTATTTTTTGAAGCCACTAGTAAACCATTTTGACACAGCTGAGAAATGTAGAGCGTTACAGTCCAAGGTCATCGAAGATGTTCAATCTTTAAAAAAAAAAAATGCCGAAACAGTTTGGGAGGAAAACACGGACGAAGCAACGAACCTAACATTTTGATTGTGCAAAGCACAGACCTATAAAAAGATACATTTATATACAGCAAACGATCCTCTGTAAACATGGTAAGTATGTTAGTTTTCAGAAAACATGGTCATATCATAAATACAGGCAACATTGGCATCTGCAAACCTCACGAAATGAACATTCTGGGCTTTTTAGATGCAGCCCGAAACTAGAAACCGACGGGAATCAAAATAACCAAAACACCTCAATCCGACCATAACCATTTATTAGTGTTTATAATGGCGTATTTGGTAAACTCCGTAGAAAGAAGATAGTTAAACTCTGTAGAAAAGAAAAAAAAAAATGTGTGCTTCACATCTTGGGAAAATAAGCCTATATTACGCTAACTTATAGAGTAATGGTATAATGTGTAAGAAAATACAAAAATAAGATTAATACTGTCAATATTTGTACAAGAAATATATCGTATTTGAAAGATATACATGTTATTTTTATGGGAAGAGTTAGTGTTGTTCTGAAAAAAGCCAATGGGAAAATGAACACATACAGACCATACAAGAAGGGTTTGCGTTTTTAATAAAAGGGTTTTTTCTCTCTTCTTTTTCTAGATAGAACTACTACTACGGCTCCCAAACTGCTTTTTTAAATTGTATTTTATTTTTTTCATTTAAAGCACCATTTTCCATCTCTTAAACAATACTTTGGTTAGAGAAAATATCTGCAAGTGCTATTCAAAACAACATGGCACAAAGTTGCTGCTAACATCCTTTTTTATTTGCATTTTTTTTTTTATCTCTCAGATGTGGAAAAAGTAGTGTATTTCTTTCAAATTACACCTCTGCTATGATTATTATATTTCTGCCGAGCCTGCTCAAAGCCTCTTCATAAAAAGTAAATTATTTATAGTTCTTCTTGTTTCTTTTTTCGAGTCATTTACAAGCTATGAAACAGTAGCTGAGAGCTACAGTCTGAGTCGTCCCACGTGACATTTGGCAGTTACAGCTATTTAAACACAGTATTGTTATGTGGGACGTCCCGATCTTCGCAATGCGGCTGCTATAGTGCGCTGTGAGTGAGCACGGTGGCCATGCATATCAAAAAACTTGTGTAAACTCAAACTCGAACGCCGCCATGAGACTGAAGGCTTCAGTCGTGCCACCAGTGAAATGGTCCGACTAGCTGCTGTTAACATGAAGCATGCATCGTTTGGACAGCGTGGAAGGCAGTTACGTTCTGTTTGGAGACGTTTGACACGCATCTGTGTACAAAAATGTTATTAACCACTGTGTTAAATGCAAATTTCCCTATAAAAACACTTCTAGTTTACAAGGTTGGAGTCTAGACCAGGCTCACACCATAATATGAACAATCCCAGCTAGATTTCTACTGCTCCGAGTTTTGATAATAAAATAACATCCTTCCGCTGCCCTGACACAACCAAAGTCCCTTCATAAAGTCTCTTAGTGGTGTCCCGTTTGGGCTCTGAACTCAAAGCCTTTAAATGCCGATCTGGGTTTACATCCTGAGCATAACTCAAACTCAAAATATGCGAAAAGGGTCAGTGACCACTACCAGCCAAGTCCAGCTCAATACTGGTGCAGGTATGAGGGTCGATGCTCGGGTTTGAGCGGGAAGGTTTTGAAGCCTTTGCTCAGGATCTTGTGCTGGGAAACCTGCTGCTGCTGCTGTTGTTGTTGTTGTTGTGTGAACGGGTAGCCGGAGGAGATCCCGGAAGATGGAGGGCAGTCATTGGCCGTTGACCACACTGGAGACTGCAGCATTTGCATGGAATCGCCCCATTGGCTGGAAGGGATGGTCATCTGGTAGAGGGAAGAGCTGGGATTGGGCATGGTATTAGTGTGCGAGGAGTGCTGCCAAGGGGCTTTAGGGGGCCAGGTTTTGGTTTTGCTGTCCTGTAACAGAAAGAACAAAAATATATTTAAATTTATGCCTATTATCCAAAGCAACTTTTATTGATGGAAATCGAACCAATGACCTGGAAATCGAACGCATGACCTTGCATCCTGGAAATCTAACCCATGAACTTGCATCCTGGGAATCAAACGGATGAACTTGCATCCTGAGAATCAAACCCATCACCTTGGAATCAATTCCATGATCTTGAAATTGAACCCACAATCTTGAATCCTGGGAATCAAACCCATTATCTAGGAATCAAACCCACGACCTCGCATCATGGGAAACAAACCCATGATCTAGAATCCTGGGAATCAAACCGGTCACCTGGGAATCTAACCCATTATCTTGCATCCTGGAAATCAAACCTATGACCTGGGAATCAAACCCATGACCTTGAATCCAGGGAATCAATCCCATGACCTGGGAATCTAACCCAGTACCTTAGAGATCATGGTAATCGAACCTATGACCTTGAATCCAGGGAATCAATCCCATGACCTGGGAATCTAACCCAGTACCTTAGAGATCATGGTAATCGAACCTATGACCTTGAATCCAGGGAATCAATCCCATGACCTGGGAATCTAACCCAGTACCTTAGATCATGGTAATCGAACCTATGACCTTGCATACTGGAAATCCAGCCCATGACCTGGGAAACAAACCCATGACCTTGAGTCCTGGGAATCAAACCAATGATCTAGGAATCAAACCCATGACCCTTGCATCATGGGAAACAAACCCATGATCTAGAATCCTGGGAATCAAACCTGTCACCTGGGAATCGAACACATTATCTTGCATCCTGGAAATCAAACCCATGACCTTGAATCCAGGAAATCAATCCCATGACCTGGGAATCTAACCCATTACCTTGGATAATGGTAATCGAACCTATGACCTTGCATACTGGAAATCCAGCCCATGACCTGGGAATCAAACCCATGACCTTGCATCCTGGGAATCAAACCCATGACCTGGGAATCTAACCCATGATCTTGTATCCTGGAAATCGAACCCATGACCTTGCATCATGGGAATCAAGCCCATGACCTGAGATTATAACCCATGACCTTGCATCATGGTAATCAAACCTATGACCTTGCATCCTGGAAATCCAACCCATGATCTTGCATTCTGGGAATCGAGCCCATGATCTTGCATCCTGGGAATCAAACCAATGAACCCATAATCTTTCATTTTGGGTATAAAACCCATAACCATGCATCCATGACCTAGGAATCAAACCCATGATCTTGCATCTTGGGAATCGAACCAATGCTAATGCCATACTTTACTATTTGAATTATAGGTAAGTTTGTTATAAAGTTTCATATAAAGCAAAACAATGGCAATGCATAGAAAACAAAATAGTGGACGGGTCAAAGACAAGTAATGAAAAGTTTTTTAAGTATTTAAAAATTCTCCAAAAACAAAAGCATTCAATTTCTGAGAAATGTACTCTTTGTATTCATGGTGGCCTGGTGTTGTTTAAATCTTTTTTGAAAATTGCAAAATTTTACATTTTTATATAAAATAGTTTCTTTTATTTTTGTTGAAAGACAAATAATACATGCAACAAGAGTTGATTAACTGGATCGTTCCTTCACAACTTTATAACCTGCTCAAAATCTTCTTAGATCCAAACACCGTATACAATATAAAAAATATTTACAATACCAGCTGCATGTGAGAAAACACCCACTGTTAAACTCCACCTCTTTAATAT
Source organism: Carassius gibelio (assembly GCF_023724105.1). NCBI lineage: Eukaryota > Metazoa > Chordata > Actinopteri > Cypriniformes > Cyprinidae > Carassius > Carassius gibelio. The sequence continues at coordinate 1,486,082 of NC_068413.1, read as the reverse complement.
GATGGAATATACTTGTGTTTATTAGTTGAAGTGGCATCAGAGAGTCATTAGTACCTGGTTACTGTCGTCACTGGCGTGGTGGAGCGGAGGAGAGGGCAGAGTGCACACTTCCTGTTCACCACAGCTGTGTTTCCTAAAAAAACACACTCAACGTGAGGGACGCACTCATCTCAAACACACCATCCGGATGAATAGTTTCGGATGAAAGTGTCTGTTAAACAGATTAAATGCTTGTTACCGTCTTTGTTTTACAGCTGCAACCAGGTCAGGCCCAGAGAACATAGAGAACAGACTGTCCCCATTGGCTGAGGACGTCTCGTCACTGGAGCTGGCTGAATCCCCCTGATTGGCTGACCAGCCGCTGTTGACCGCCTCCCTGCTTGAAAACAAACATCGATATCAATATATGATTATTAATGGCAATATTTACATTTCTAAATTGAATTTCTTGAATGAAGTCTCTTTTGCTCACCAAGGCTGCATTTATTCAATCAAAAATACCTTTATTTTATGTGAATATAAAATGTCACTTATTTCTGAAATTAAAGCAGTGTTCTGTGATTAGTAGTAAATCTCCATCACATGCTTTCAGATGGAGCAGCATTTAATCCAAAGAGCTGTAGTTCTCTGACAAGCTACGTGTAGAAAGCAAAAAAAAAAAGTCACAGATGACAATCAAATGATTATGAAATCAAATAATTTGTTTGCGTTGATGACAGCTGTTTGCGTAGCTTCTAAGTGAACTACGGCTCTGTATAGTAAATGCTGCTCCATCTGAAAGCACGTGAAAACACCACATTTAACAACACATTTTACTCCAAACTCACTTCATAACAACAGCTGAGTGTTTGAAATAAGTTTCTGACTATTTGATGCGCTTAAAAATGAAATGCATCAGAAATCAGAGCATTTAAAGCATATCTCTATTGCACTTTACTAAGATAGAAACCTGACACTGAAATAATTCACGATGAGGTGCTGTGCTGTGATTGGTCAGAGCGTCTCACCCCTCGCTGTAGTACTCTGGGTGTGTCCAGCCCCTGTGCTGCTCGTCTGGGTGTGGCCAGTTACTGCGGGTGATGCTGGGCTGACGAACATGCTGTGCCTGTCGTTTCTGCTGCATGGCCTGATTGACCCCAGCAACATAACGCGCAAACTCTGGATCCGAGCCCACTAGCGGAGAGATGGAGGGAGGGAGAGAGAGAGAGAGAGAGAGAGAGTGATGCATGTCGCTTTGTCCTGCTCTTTGTTTAAACTGTCCAGCACAGCAGGAACACATAATAGAGTCCAAAACCCACAAACACCACTAATGCACTAAAGTGACCTGCTGCATCACAGGAACCACTACATACACTCACACAATATAAAAACCATGGCATATTTAACAATGTGTAATGAGAAAACTTCAAGTGTTAGCTTCTAACTAAGTTCAATACATTAAAATTACACTCATTTTAATGTGTTCTTGCACAGCAATTAATTATTGCAATAAAAGTAATGCAATTAATCAAGTGCAGATGGTGACATGAACCCATCTCGGATTTATGTGTGTAAAAACTACTGTGGTGGCTTCAGTCTTTCAATCCTTACCAGAACAAGTGGTCGTGGATGATATTTGCTCAAAAAGCATGTACCATAATTTTCGGACTATAAGTCGCACCTTAGTATAAGTCGCATCAGTCCAAAAATACGTCATGATGAGGAAAAAAACATATATAAGTCGCATTGGACTATTTAGAACCAAGCACTAAGAGAAAACATTACCGTCTCCAGCCACGAGAGGGCGCTCTATGTCTTCAGTGTAGACTACAGGAGCAGCATAGAGCGCCCTCTGGCGGCTGGAGACGGTAATGTTTTCTGTTGGTTCATTTCTCTTGGTTAATTTCTCTCGGTTCATGACAAATAAATTTTGATAAATAAGTCGCACCTGACTATAAGTCGCAGGACCAGCCAAACTATGAAAAAAGTTCGACTTATAGTCCGGAAAATACGGTATGCATTTAAATCCACTACAAATAGTAAAGCAGTAACAATACAATAATATAAGTATGTCATGGTGATATACAATTTTTTTCGCTTTAAATGTATGAAGTTTTGATAAAAATAGGATAGTTTTGTAAACTGATAGCGCATATATATTAAACTTGAAATAAATCTAAATTCTAAAATGTGTATTTTAGATGGAAAACGTTAAAAAAAGGGAAAAAGTTGCAACTAACTAAAATAAATTGGTTAATTACGAAAAATTACTAAAACTGATGAAAAAATATAAAATCTAAACTAAAAAACACTAAATAACAAAAATATTACAATAAAAATCATTATTTAAAAAGAAAAAAAAGTCTTACATTCTTATGCTGCATATATATTTAAAAATGCCTTTTTAGCTGGGACTGTCACATATCTGATTTTTTTAAATGTATATTTTCATTTAGTAATTTCTTGTATTTTTTTTTTCTCTGGTATTTTTGCAATATTTCTGTTCGGTAAAATGTTCAGAATAGTCATTCTCCTCCCTGCCCTGGGGCAAAGTTTGGTTCTCATGAGCTTTGCTCTGAACCTGTCTGAGCTGACCGCTCTCTGCTCACCTGCAGGGTCAAAGGGCATGGAGTCTCCCAACACCCCGAACAGACTCTGGTCACTCTGGTCTCGGTTGGGCCAGGTGTTGTTCCGGGGTCCCTGCGGGGGCTTGTGGCCGAGCATCTCAGACATCATGCTGTCCATGTATGTACTGACCAGCCCCAGACTGTAGAGGTCAGAGCTGAGGTCAGGCAGGCCTGGGGTGGGCCACTGCGTCAAGGGCACGATGGGCGAGAGGCCTCCTAAAGGACCCTGGGGCCACTTGCTGGGGACTCTTGGCTGCGGAGGCTGCTGGGAAGAGAGCTGCGGGGAAACAGGTGATGTTTGCTGCGGCTGACCGATCGGCTGCAAGAGATGCTGGTAGAACGGCAGAGTCTGCGAGGTCGGCTGCGACTGCGGCTGCGTTTGCTGCTGTTTAGGCGGTGAAGGAAGCTGCTGTTGTTGCTGCTGTTGTTGTGTTGGTTGCTGCAAGGTTTGCGGCAACACTTGAGACTGTGAGGGGGGCGGAGCCGCTCCGCTGGGCGGCTTCAAGTCGGCCGCATTCGAAGAAGCCACCGAGTTCCTCCTCTTCACCAGCGGAGACGCCTGCTGGGATTTCCCCATGTTGAACCCGGACAGGAAGTCGATGACGTCTTGCATCTCCTGGTCGGTGGGCAGGTTCATGCCCTGCTCGTCTGCGGACGCTCCGTTGGCGATCTGCGCGTGGCTGGGGTCAGGTGTGCAGGGCATGCTGCTCATCTGCAGGAGGCTGTGCGGGCGGCTGGATCGGTCGTCTGAGCTGCCGCTGCTCCGTGACGGGGTGCTGGGTATGGAGTAGCTGCCGCCTGCGCTGGAGTTAGACGAGGTTTTCTTGGTGAAGCGTGAGGTGAGTTTGGAGATGGTTTTGGGGAGGCCGCCGGAGGATTTGGTGCTGTTCCCCGGAGGGAGATCGACAGGGCCGCCGTAATCAGTCGTGTCTCGCTGTAGCTGGATCTGAATGGTGGGCAAAGTCTGTTCCCTGAACACAGAAATACAAAATATAAAATAAATACATTTTAATCGGTCTTATATTAGTATCATGGAAGTGCTACTATAGTCTGTATTCAAATTTTGTGCTTTTATTGATTTTATTTCAGCTTTAAAGGCTTTATTATGCAAAATTCACTTTCTCGTGTTTACAGTTATGAGCTGTAAAAGCACGGCCCTATTCTGACAATTAAGATTAGTCATTTTACTGCATAGAAATAGATATTTTCATTAAAATATTGCATGCATTGTGTGCGACTATAAAAAATATTTTATTTTCTAGACTGCATTTCGAAAGTATTGGGTGATAAAAAATGTTTTATAAAAATGAAAATAGAAAATAATAATAAATGATATATATATATATAAAATAAAAAAATTCAAAGTCAATAAAAACAAAGTCTTAAAAAAAAAGATTTAGGTTTTGGTAATTTTGTTGGGGACGACAGATGCAAATTAGCAAACTCTAGCACGACATTTGTGTTGTGCATGGTTCCTTTTAAATAAATGAACTTAACCGAACTAAACAATTTGATTTCTGTTTTAATTTGAGTTATTTTAGCACATAAATAAACTTTATTTGTGGAAATCATGATGCATTTTATTTTTCAAGATTCCTTGATGAACAGAAAGTTCAAAAGATCAGCATTTATTTGAAACAGAACTCATTTCTGTCTTAACTGTCACTTTTAATTTATTTAATGCATCAATGTTACTTTTGCAAAAATTATAATCTTAACCCCAAACTTTTTGTCTTAGAGGGATCTATGTGAAGGTATGACTCCAGCACTAATGCGGACACTGACTTGCGCTCTTTCCAGCGCTGGAGGTCAAACACAGCAGTGTAAAGCACATCCACCAGACCGAGGGTCTTCTCTGGATCCAGACTGCGCTGCAGAAGAGACATCGTCGCTGGATCCTCCTTCAGACACCTACAAGACAAAAGTACATTTAGAATGTAAGATTAGATTTCAATGCTATTTTATTTCACTGTATTATTTTATTTGATATATTACTGGGGAAAAAAAGTCTGTTTTCATGGTAAACTTGTAAGTAAATAAAATACAAACAAACAAATAAATACTATTACATAACCAATTTCAATTTGCTGTTTAATAGAAACCATGGGTGCTTATCCTGAAATGGACTCAAAGTGATCCAAATTAACAGAGATAAGTGTCTTCATTAAGAGAATAATGGTTAATGTTGTTCATGCATTCATTAGTCAATACTTTGAATAAGTGGTGAATAAAGCAGCTTGAACTCTAGTAACCTTCAGAAACAGAAGACATGGATCTGCTATAATACATTATATTTACATAAATCTCATCATATACAGTTACTCACCATGTGGATGGAACTTGGATCACAACTTTAGATCCTTCAAGACAGATCTGAGGAGCGTACGCTTCCTTATTCTCAATCTGAGCAGTGTCAACCACGACCTGCACACACACACACACACACACACACACACACACACATCATCAGGTTTAATAACTGCACTGCACACACTATCATGAAGATCTGCCAGAATAAATCATGCGTTGCTCGTCCAGTGATCATAATCAATCATTTCACAGTAAAACTAATGCCAAGAGGATGCTTGAGAGCCCCAGTAACCTGATTGTCATCACTGTCAGGAGCCGTTTCCATCCGAAAACACAAATGAAATATTTCCCACAGTTCTTGAAATGCATGCAGTTGCATTTGAAACGAAGGGTGTTTCCTATTAAACAGGAAGTGGGCTATTGTTATTAATAGCGCAGGTGTATCCTCAATGTGACTCCACTGACGGCGACTCACCAGTGAAAACACACACACGCCCAAAGGTCACGGTCACCCTGACCACACACACAGCAAGGACAGAGTCATGGAAACCACTTTATGATTATTCAGAAATCATTTTCCTGTAGACGGAGGCCTTTTTCATATCCTATATTTTTTGGTGTGAATGTTGCTGACAGTGAACCAATAAAACTATTCTGGAATATCAAGGCCATTATAGAAAACTATAACCATGAAAAACATTTTTGTTATTTGAAACAAATGTTAAAAATTAAATATAATATAGAAAATATCTATTTCAGCTAGTTGCTGAATATATATGAAATAAAAATGTAACATTTAAAAATAGCATAAATGTTAAAAATAAGAAAATTATAAAAACATTTAAAATATATATATATATATATATATATATATATATATATATATATATATATATATATATATATATATATATATATATATATATATATATATATATATATATATAAATATATATATAATTTTTTTTTTTTTTTTTTTAAATAAAAACTAATTCAAAATGATAAAAAAGTAAACTGCTTTGAATGCATTAAAAAACAATGCAAGTTGCTTTGGATAAAATGCATATGTAAATGCAAGACCAAAAAGGAAAAAAAACTTTTTGGCCGATACCGATATGTTGACCGATAAATCTATATCCAATTTTTTTATACTCTTTGAAAGCCCGATTATAAAAAAAGGTCTCATTAAAACCTACATCCCAAACACTTCAACATAAGCAGCCTTGTTTGAACAGTGTACATTTTAAAAATAGTCTTATTCTCCCATTACCAAATTTCATCATAAAAAGTCTTACAAATAAATTAAATAATGCATAAATAATGCAAACAGGTCATCTCAAATAAAAAAACTGGTCTGTTCCTGTCTGGAACAAGCTGCAATGTGGATCAGACTTTGTGCACATTCTTAAAAGTGTGTAACTCACCAGTCCAGCCTGTCCAAACAGCAGCTGAACGGCCGTCTTACAGGCTCCTCTCCAGCTGGAGGGACACACCTGGTTCAGCACCTCTGTGATGGGCGAATCATCTCGCACGGACACACCGTTCTGATCCACCGCATCCTTGATCAGCTGCAGCACGGCATGCTGGGAAGAGATGACATCAAATCAAGTAAGTGGAGTCTTTTTACTGTAATGTGCATGAATGTTTTACTGTGCAACTCAACATATTTGAGGTCAGTAAGATGTTTTTGAAAGTCTCTTCTGTTCATCAAGACAAATATAAATTACAATTGTGAAGTATTATTACAATTTAAAATAACTCTTCTATGTGAATATGTTGTAAAATGTAATTTATTTCTGTGATGCTCCGCTGTATTTTCAGCATCATTCCTTCAGTCTTCAGTGTCACATGATCTTCAGAAATCATTCAAATATGATGATTTACTATTCAAGAAACATTTCGGATTATTATCAATGTTGAATACAGTTGTGCTGCTTCATATTTTTGTGGAAACTGTGATACATTTTATTTTTCAGGATTCTTTGATGAACAGAAAGTTTTAAAGAACAGCATTTATTTGAAATAGAAATCTTTTGTACCTTCTGTAACACTTTTGATCAATTTAATGCATCCCTGCTGAGTACAGATTTTTCAAAAAGGTCTCAAAATGAAAATTAAAGAAAAAATGCTAAATGGTCTTAAAAAAAGCCCTAACTTTCTTGTTTTGGAGGTGAAATATGAGGCAGACATCATCTGCACATAACAGAGTCTGACATGTGCATGCTTCTAGTGTATTTTTTTAAACATTTCCAGCTGGGATCTCATTTCATCCATCTCTAGTCATCGATCAGAAGTGTGTGTTCAGGGTACCGTTTTAAGCTTGAGGTTATCTGATGCGCTCTCATTGAAGGAAACTCCTCGGAGGAGATGAGAGCCGATCTGGACGGGGATTGTGGGTAATTCACAATGGATGGGCTGAGACGTGGTGTGAAAGCGTCCAGCCTGCTGGGCCTCAGCATCACTACAGCAGCCCTGCAAAAAACACAATTAAATCACACGACTGACCCAGATACATGAAAACACACAACTGCAAAGTAGGGATGCACAATATATCGGCCACCATATCGGTATCGGCCGATAATAATAATTTCTTGTTATCGGTATCGGCCCGATAAGAAAATTTGGCCGATATCGTAAAGGCGATTAATAATGCATTATTTCCATCAGAAACAATTTACTTGAGATGACTTGTTTGCATTATTTATGCATTATTTTATTTATAAGACATTTTATGATGGAATTTGGTAATGCGAGAATAAGACTATTTTTTTAAATGTACACTGTTCAAACTAGGCTGCTTATGTTGAAGTGTTTGGGAAGTGGCTTTTAAAGATGAGACCTTTTTTTTTTATAATCGGGCTTTCAAAGAGTATAAAAATTGGGATATAGATTTATCGGCCAACATATCGGTTATCATCTTTCAAATAAAAATAAAATATCGGTTATCGGTATCGACCAAAATGTTGTCAAATGTCCCTACTGCAAAGTCATGTTTACAAGGCTGCAAAATGAGCAGTTCTGTAGAAGAATAAATCAAAAGATTACAAAGTTCAACTTATCCTTTGAAGCAATGATGTTGGCTGTTTTCTCTGTCTAACCGAACAGATCTTATTCAGAATATGATGCACGGTGGATAGTCAAACATCTGCTTCTGTGCAAATGCTGAACACATGAAGCATCTTTAATCTGCACTAAAGCTGTAATTTCACACACGGCAAACATACCTGTAAAGATGCTTCCACTGATTTGGGATTAAGGTGAAATCCAGCCTTCAGAGCATATTCACTGTGACCCAAAGAGTCTAACGCCACTTTATACGCCTGCAACACACACACACACACACACACTTATTAATGTCAGTGGGTCAGTCAGTGGCTCACAAAAAGCCTCATTATATACAGAAAAAACATATAATTCACTTATTTACATACATTTCTACAACATTATAAAGCATAGTCTTGCAGGTGTTCAACAAATTCTTAAAAGCAAATAAATATGGGCGGTTTTGTTACATTATTCCACATAAATAGACTACGGTCCACAAATAAACGTAACGAAAAAGTAAACAGAATGAGATCCACAAATATACGTTAGGAGTTTCACTAAAATTAATTACATAAATACACAAATAAATACAATGTGGTTTGCTAATAAAATCACAGCTGTTCATTTCATTTGATGCAAACACCAGAATATTACATTATTCTTTTTAAAAGCCAATCTACAAACCATCAGGATATAAACGATGAACAAATGTGATTTTATAAACATAGAAAGCATATTAAATGCGAGTAAAGTGTCTACTTTAATGTTAAAGTGAAAGTGTCAAAATATGGGTGAAATTATGCCCTATAATCATTCAGCATGTAAAAATTAAACATGCAAATCCTGACCTGAAATTATATAACATTTATTATAGATCACATGATCATACTATTATACGTATTATATTTTAAATAATAAAAATCTTTGAAAAATAGGGGGAAACCTAGTGTTTTGAAGGATAGTGACAAAGACTGGTAAAGATTTAAAATGACAATGAACTTTGCTTTGGGTGCTTGAAGGAGATGCATGTTACGTCACGAACAACAATTGCAATAACTGTATTAACTGTTGTAACCGTGTGTGTGTTTACCTGCAGAGCGTTGTCGATCTTGGTGTTGAGCTCTTTGAGCTGGTGTTCAGGGATGGAGGTGTTGTGAGAGCAGAAGAGCTGCTGCACCTGAATCCCAGACAGACAGCCGTCTCTCCCTCTCTCTCTGAGACACGCCGTCACCTGAAGCACACACACGGCTGGTTAAATCAGCGTTTATATGACCTCAAACTACTTTGCTAAGTATGTGAGGGGGTATGTAGCCTGAACTGAATGGGAAGACAAAGAGACTTCGCAAAAACTAGAAAATTAGACGATAAATAGATGAATCTCTCGCTCTCAAAAAAATAAATAAGACATATTTTTTATTAAATAAAAGAATATATAATTAAAAATAAATAAAAATGTGTTACAATATTTATATATGTTCTAAAATATAATTTGTATAATTCAGACATTTTCAAATTATTATGTAAGGGTTTGATGAATAAAAAGCATAATTTTTTCATATCTTTAAAAAAATAAACTATTTAAGTAGTTTACTTCTGTATTTTACCTGAATAGGATAATGTCACAAAACAAAATATAGAAATGTAAATATATATATATATATATATATATATATATATATATATATATATATATATATATATATATATATATATATATATATATATATATATATATATATATATATATTTTTTTTTTTTTTTTTTTTTATAAATTTTAAAGTAATTTTTTAGAAGGTCAACCTTTTGGTCAATTTAATGTTTCTCAGCACAGATTGGTTGATTGCTTGTGCATTGGTTGTTGGTGTCTGTACCTCTGAAGCTCCCTTCCATGAGCGGACGGCCTCCTCCAGCTCCGACAGCGGCCCGGGGTTCATGTTCTGTGTCTGTGCATTTCCGTGTCTCTCCTGAACCTGCGCTAGCGCCTCGGCCAGACAGGACTGTGCCACCGGCTGGACCTTCTGCAACGCCTGTGACAGGAACTGGAAATGCACCTGCATCACCGTCAGGAAGCAGCGGCCCAGCACCTGAGAAACAGAGTCATATTAAACCTTGAACCACAAAACAGAGCACCAAAACTGACTTTTTGGTGACCACTTACTGACCCCAAATTTATTTTACATTTATATTAAAAAATAAAAACTACTATGAAAGTCAATGGGTACCGTCAACTGTTTGGCTGCCATCATTCTTCCAAATATCTTCTTGTGTATAACAGAAGAACCAAACTCATACAGGTTTGGAAAAAGTTGGGGGTGAGATAACGACAACCGAATGTGTGTGAACTATCCCTTTACATCCGTTCAATTTTTGCACAAATTAAAACCTGTTTTCAAATGGAATTTTGTCTGGATTCTGTTTTAATGGCTTATTTTTACAACAATCAGGTTATATGAAATGTTTAATTTATTTTCAGCATGTTAATTTGCAGAAAAGGTCTCATTTGATCAAAAAAGGCCTCACAAGGTGAAGTTTAGACATAAAACAAAAACTACTGGGAATTTTTTATTTATTTATTTTTTGAGTATGAAATAAAGAGGTGTGACATGTTTCTCAGCTTTCCTGTCAAGTGTTCATTAAAAGCAGTCTTTACATCTCATAACAGACATCAATCAGGCCAGAAACTGGCGCATGCATCTGGTGCTGAAGGTTTATTAATAAGCAGAACTAAAAACAACACACCAAATGAGACAAAAAAAAAAAAACATGGTCAAAGCAGTAGACTGCGATCCGTTCCGGGAAACAGTGGTCGATCCCGAAAGTAAGAAGCGCGTCCGGAACATTCCCAGACACAGATGCATTCTGAGCAGATTTACAGAGTTACTGCCGTATCGCTTCCTAAATAGGGAGTCTTTCCTGACTCACGTCTTACTCATCGAAACGAGAGCGCGGAGACGAGCTCGTAAAAATAATGAAATAAAGACACGGGATCAGCATCTGCTCAAACCACTTCAGTCACGTCGCTAACTGGCTCTGTGCATGTTTTCAGTAGATATCCTGAATTCAGTAGATGGACAGAATGAGTCAGAAGTGTGATGCATGAATTGATTCTTTCCCTCAAACAGTTCATAAAGAGAGAAGGCATGAGCCCCACCGGAGCAGAAAGGGTTTCTTTTACAGGTATCTGCTGAAAATATCTACAGGCCAAGTTGTAAAGACAGAAATATTTCGTCTTGTGCAACAGGAGACAGGAAAAACCAGGCGGTGCCAGTTTCAGTCTTTCACCCCTCACACAGAAACACCTGAGAGCACACAGCGTATATAGGAACAGGCTTTAAACATTAGCTCAAGACAGATTTGGACACACGGCTAATAAGGGCATAAATCAACTAACGCTGTTATTCCAGGCTTATTTAAGGGTTTCACTTGATGATAAGCACAAGAATGATTCTAACAGGTCAAACTTACAACAAAATTCAACTAAAAGGGTTCAGGATTAAAAAATAAATAAATAAATAAAATAGAGCCAATTGCAAAAAACAAAAACACATTGACATAGCATCACGGTTTAAAACACCTTTGACAAACAGTTCATACAGTATAAGCAAAATTAAACCCAAATAAATGGTAAAAATACTACAAATAATAATAATAAAGTAGTAAATAAAGGATTGATGCATTTTTTTTAAAAACTATTGTAAAAAGTAGTTCTCAATACAAATAAATAAATTTTAATAACAAAAATATACAATCGCTGTAAAATGCAATTTAACATTGATAATGATAACAATAGTAACAATTAATAAAAATATATTACTTAATAATAGTAAATATTATTATTACAAAAATATTGAAATGGGGAAATGACAGTACAAATTAAAAATAGAAGCTAAAGGGACAAAAAAACTAATTAATATCACCAATCAATAATAATAATAATGTGTTAATAGTAATAATAATAGTAAAAATGTATATAATAATTATATCAGTAAATTTTATATAGGAATGCAATTTTATTATTACTATTATTGTTATTATTATTATTAACTATATACAATAATAATTAAATTAAATTAATTGAAATAGGGAAAAAACTGTGCAAATGCTAATGTGGCTAAAAAGAGTTTATTTCAAGACCAAGAACACTGTGAAAGCAAAGATAATTGTTTTGGTGAATTGATTCACATTTACAGTAAATTCAATGCATTTCATGCAAAATTATGCAGAATCAATGTCACAACACAAGGTTTGGAAACCTGAACTAGGGTCAGTGTTCTTATTGAGGGCATCAAAAAAAGAGCGCTGCTGATTGGCTGAGAGGTTCAGTGGATGTATTTCTGCAGCGGCGCTTCATTGAGACAATCGCAGTGTAAGCTAACACCCCGGGGACGGGAATACCCTGCTTTCGTCCTGCCAGCCCAATGTAAACAGGAGAATTAACTCGCCCCTTAGCAGATTCCTGCGACTCAAACAAAACGCTCATTAGCTCACACAAGACGCTGAATAGACACTAAAGTCTGTGTTGTGTTTACAGAGCGCTAATATGCATGCATTCGAGAAATACTTCCTCTGGTTCAGTACACGAGTTCAGAAGGCAGCGGTTTAATAAACTCTGACATTTTCATGCATATCTGGCAGCTGAAATGTTCTGACAAAACACAGACTGTGTTTTACAGCAGCAGAACTGGTATGTTGTTTTTACGTTCTGTACGTAAAAGAAGACATACCACAAGCCTTGTTCACAAGACGAGACAAAAATACTTGAAAACACACACACAGCCCAAACTTTCCACAGCAGCTGCTGGGTGAGTGTTCAGGATGCTTTCGCTTCCGCAAACATTATAAAACACTTTTAATATCTGAAAACGTTCCACGGCAAACACGTTCGGGCGGAAAGAATTCGGAATTGCCAGAATATTCCGTTTCATGCTTTTGAAAACTTTGGCGTTTTGTGTTTAGCGTTGGTCTGTGGAGCTGCAGGTCTGGCTCGGGTCCCTGCCGCGACGCCCGTTTTAAAGGCCTGTGGGGTGAAGCCTTCCTGCTCGGAGCGTGACCACATCCACCAGGGCACAAACCCTCGCTCATAAAGGCATCATTTCAGCTTTTATATGCCCCTCGAGCAGAGACACGGAGGCTGACCAGCACGGCTCAACCACACCAGCTAGAAAGTATGTCCACTCGGATAGAGACGGATAGAGATAGAGAGAGCATCTGGCTTCCCAAAATATCTCTGAACAGAGGGAGTCCTCTATAAATGATGTGGAGACCTCTTCTCTCTCCGTCTTTGAAAAACTATTCTATTTCTGATGTGCATTGCATAAAAAAGGGCATCATTTATGGCATCTAGATTTTAAATAGAGTTGCAATTTAAAATGTGATTTATAAATTTAGCATGTTGCCAAATTTCTGATTATATATCGATTAGGCTACATACTAAATTAAACTGCACCTATAAAGCAAAAATCACTTTTGTATTGTTTTTGAACATAATTATGTGCGCCTGCAGTGTGCGTACACAACCACCCCATTGTGATTCAATTTAATCCACTCTTTTATTATTTTCCCCATAAATAAAAAAAATGGTATCTCAAAATGAGCTTTTCAGGAATGTACTCCAAAGTGATTCATTTCTTTGAATAGGCCCCGCCCACGACTGGTAACAATCTCTGACTTATTAGCTTAGCTCCTCCCCTAAGTGAGCTGTACACAGTCCAACATCTCCCTTTAAATTCAGAATTCAAGTAAGAAATTAGTTCTTATGAAGCTACTAAAGTTGCTGTTCAGTTGCTTGTCACACAGATCTATTACACACACAGGTGATTTATTTCCCAGTGGTTTCCATTCACAGGCGTAACTAACTGCATTCATGTGTTTTTGACATAACCTTGCTTGTATTTGACAGTTTTATAAATGTAATAAGACAAGAAAGTGTAAAAAGAGTTTTTTCTTTCACTGCACACACATACACACACACAGACTGAATTAACAACAAAGGCAGATGTACGTATGATGTAAGCCTTAGAGATTCATTCATAAAACAGTGTATAGACAGCTTTACTGAGAGTAAGGGGAGTGCTTAAACTCACGTTAGACTTAAGTCATAATGTTCTTTGACAATGTATGTTCTTTGCTCATATTCTCTGCATAATTTATTAGCTGTCTGAATAACTGTGCAAGGTAAAGGTGATACATTTTGTAAAATTTATTACCTCATCTATGAACATCTTCCTTCATAGCATCGCTTCAAGCTTCGCCTTTGTTATTGTTTTGAAAACGCGACCTCTAGTGGCGAAAACCTACATATTGTGCCTTTAACCTCAAAGACAAGTACTTCTAAACATCAACATGCAAGATGGTTTTCGAGCGACTTACCTCGACGTCCTGCCGGCTGAAGTCGTTCTGGTCTTTGAAGTTAGCCGCACCTGCGCTGAGCTCCATCAGCATTTTGCCGATCTCGGGCTTTATTGCTGTGGTGAGCCGGCTGGTCGTTTCCATGACATGTTCCTGCACGTCCTTCAGTTGCATAGCTGCTTTGGAGTAACGCGAGTCCCGGAAAACGCTGCCAAAGAGCTCGGTCAGGAACGCGCTTGCGCGGCAGAACGCATTCAGCGCATCCAGGTATTTGGATATGCCCTGCTGGATGTCCGCAATCGCCGAGGTGGCACCTGTGGGCGGGGCGTGGCAGCCAGAAGGGGAGGAGCCTATGGTTGCCATAGGAGAAGGGGTGGAGCAAGAAGAGCCCAAGGGGGCGCTGAGGGTCCGGCTGAGCTCGGGCAACTGGAACTGCTGGTGTTGCTGCACTTTGTGCTTGGACCCGCCAAGCAAAAAGCGCAGCTTGTAGTCCATTTTACTTTCTTGTGCACTGCAACAATACATAAGTATTTAATGCGCCCAGGGAGTGTCAGATCTCTCGACTTCACCTTCGAATGAGTTCTGGATGCCTAATTTGGGACTCCTGGAATCAACTAAATAGATAGCTTAAAGATCCCATCAGAGGGGAAGTCATGACAGTATCCCACTCCAGAGAGAAATGGAGAGCGGCGCGGTGGAAGGTTCAAGGAAAATTTGCAGCCCAGCTGCAGCTCACATCAAAACGTTTGTGCAAAAACCACAAAAGATCCAACTGATAGATCTGGTTTACAGGTGCCTCCTAGGAAATAAACTAGCTTGAATCCTGGATGGAAATCCAAAGTGCATAATCAATCCTTCAAATGGAAGCGAAAAACCCCTTCTTTCCGAACGCTTTCCGTAGGCCTCTAATAAAAACAGAAAATCTTTCAGAAGAAGAAAAACAGTGGCAGGATTGGCATGAGCTACAGGGTGATGTCGCCTTGGCACGCTGCTGACCTGCGCCGCTCTGACGGATCCAGTCGGTCAGAAGGATTGTGAGCGCTGTACAGCCGGTCAGGAGTCGAGCGGGGGCCAGGAGAGATCGCCGCGCTCACTCTTGATCTGTTTCCAGTGTCTGAGGTAGTTAATACTCACTACGGAAACCAATGTGCTTCGATAGGAGTCTCTCAGCAAAAGCAGGCCGTAGAAACAAAAGCACAAACTATCTGTAAGGCCTCTCAGTCATTTCCTGCAAAAGAGACAAAGAGAGAATGTCAGTGAGACATCACAGGGAGGAGGAGGCGTTCTGACATTTGTTTCCAAGCTTCTCCTGGAGATTTGATTCAGGCGTTGCTTTTCAAACTGTGCACTGAGTTTCTCTGATCATTAAATCATCAACTGTATGAGGCCTAAATTATATTCTTTCTGTTATTTTCACAGTAACATAAATGGTGAAAGTTGTGTGTAAAGAAACTATAAAAAAAAATAACTATTAAAAACCGATTTTGGGGAAAAAAAAGTAAAGCTGAAAAAATTAAAAATGGAAACAAGCTAAAGTAAGTTTGGGTTAAAGTAAAGAAAAATGTAAAATCTTAAAAAAAAAAAAAACTAAATTATTAAAACTAATTATTAATATACATAATTAACTAATAAAAGCAAATACAAAATATTAATTAGTGGTCTACCAATTTCTTTTTATTTTTATTTTTGACAACTGATGCCGATATCTTGGAAAGCAGGGGGCCGATAGCCGATATAAAGCTGATATAAATGTATTTGTCTTAATATTTAAGAAATCTATAATAATTTGAAAATGTATAAAAAAATACATTTGTAAAATAAACATACTTTAGATGACAAACTATTTTCCACAAATAAATAAATATTTAGGAATCATATTTTTTCAAATAAAGCGAAGGTAACACTTTTTACAAACAGCATACAGTGAAAATGACATTAATATAACAGTAGGCAAATGCATAAAGCGCAGCATAATTTGCAATCACAAATTTAATGTCTAAAGCATTCAGTTTGCACGGGCCGAAAGTCACACAGAGAACACGCAATAATGCAGATGCACACTTCAGAAGATCTCACTGCTGGATTTGACTACGTTTGCAAAGTTTGTGAAATCAAATATTCATTAGCCATTCAAAGATTTGTTTAAATTATGTATATGCATATTTGCCGAATGCTGACGGCAAACGAGAAAGTATTATAATGTTTGCCTTTCTATTACTAATAATAAAAAGGCGATCAATACACTTCTTTTTTATATGTTTTAATTCCTTTGTTTAACAGTTCTATCGGATTATTAGACAGACTTCTATCCGTATTAGACAGAACTGTTAATGACCACAGCTAACAAGAAAAATGTGCCGTTCTCAGCACCGTCAAAATAAAAGTCCCGCCGCAAATGCATCGACCAAACAGAAAAATTATCGGCTGATGCCGATATTAGACAAAAGACCTTGCCGATATATCGGCTGACCACTAATATTAATAATTACTACAAATAACACTGAAATACTATAAACCACACTTTTCTCGACAGAATACATGATTTGAGGAATCGCTCATGTCAAATGGAAGTAAAACTATTTAAAATAGACTTTGGAATATGAAAACTAAAATAAAATATTAGGTTAAAAATTTCCTGTACTGTGCTCTTATACACACACACACACACACACACACACACAATACAAATTATTATTATAACCACTATTTTAATATACTGTATTATAATTATTATTCAAAATGTTTACTGTGCTGCTGAATTAACACTATGGGAAATTGTTGCACTGTTTAAGCATCATAAAAACATTCCAAAAGTCCCTTCTGTTTATCTGCTGTGTTCCAGTGACATAAAAATCTCACTTCCTTTGAAAAACAACAAACAGTTATCTAGGAAAACACGCGCTCACATGCACAACGGGCCTAAACACAGACAAACACTCATGTCACCTTCAGAGGACAGAGACTGGGAGATAACATTTAAAAGAGCAGACATCTGTCTCCTGTAAAAGCCCGGTCTTTGAGCGCATGACAAGGAACAGACGAGCGCAGTTCCTGTCTGTAAACCCCTTGGATTAAAGTTTGTTTCAGTGCCAACCGGGTCACCCTTCAGACACTCGAGGAACGGGAGACTGCTGGGAAGCACCTTGGTCGAAGATGAAAAGGAAATCTTGTAATGACAGATCATCCGTGCTGAAGGTCTAAAATAGAGTTCTAGACTTCCTCTGTTAGTGCAAAAGCACAATATTAATATCGCTGTTCAGATGAACCATCAACAAACAATCAACCAGCTAGAAACGGTGCACGCTTGTTCCAAACCCACACGAAACAACAGAACAAGCTCACTAAAGCATGCAGCCAGTGGTCAAACACATCCAAAGATGTGTTAAGGGACAGTTAAAGGGACCAGCTGTTTTGTCCCTACAAATGAAAACCAATGGGATGCAAAACACCGGACCAAAACCCAACAATCTGCTCTTCTCAACTACATTTAAACTGTTTCAACAGATCAGCAGCTGGATTATATCGGCAAGTCGAGAGAAATTTTGATTCTGAAAAGCACTGATACCCACTAATGCTAAAAATGCATACTTGCATATTTTTTAAGATTTTGTTATTTTTAAAAATAATAATAAATTCAAGCCTCTTTAAAGCTGCTTTAGAATTAAAAAAAATACTTACATTAAGAAATTAACACTTATTTCACAAAGATGCAGTGATAGTAAAGACATTTATAGAAAAATCAGTTTTCTACTGTTTTCAACACTGATTATGCAAATCATCATATTTTCATGATTTCTGAAGATCATGTGACACTGAAGACTGGAGGAATGATGGTGAAAATTCACAGGAATAAATTACACTTGAACAGATTTCCACAGGACACTGTTATTTTCAATAGTAATAATACAACTGTATTTTTGATCAAATAAATGCAGCCTTGTGGAGCAGAAGAGACTTTCAGTAAACATTAAAACACACAATCTCATCGTACCCGAACTTGTTAATGGGTGTGTTAAAATCACACACCAGATATTTTCTGACTACAGGGTCCTGCTATATGAAAGCAAACGGTTGCTGTGTTGTATTTCAGGGCTGGGGATGATGGCGAGGGCAGCTGTTGTTCATGATCCACCATCCGCAGCACAGTTCCTGTCGACCAACACAACTGTCCTCATACATGAATCATAAAAATAAAAAAAACACAACTGTCCATCACCATCACCAAACCACTCTACAGCACTGCTTTCCACTCACAGGACACACTTTGAAAACGTCCTTCGCATCTGTTACTAATGAAGCCCAGGAATGTTCCCCTCCACACAGAAAGGTGGATCATTATCAGAGCAAAGACACAGACGGAGAGGATGGCTTTCATCAGAGGGCGATCAGGACGTCATTTATCACGCAGACGAGCATTCAGACACAACATACCTGCAGTGAGAGGCACAATTCAGCTAGTTTGAGAAACTCAACTAAAGTGACAAAGCGTCAAACACACGTTTAGCTGAATTCCTCGAATGTTTTCCAGAGAGGTCTTGGTCTGTTGTCCGACCCGAACAAAAACACGTTTAACAAAAATCACACTTCAAAAACTAATAAAACATCCAGTATTTAAGATGAGTCAGGGTGGACAACTAGCCATTCAACAACTGCCTACTAGATTAGAAAGTTTCTTTTTTAATGTATTAATTAGGATTTTATTGTGCCGTTTAGCTCAAGGTTTCCAAAACTGGGGTAAAAAAGCTATTAATTTATTTAAAAAGAAAAATGCAAAATTGAAATGTTTTACAATAAAAATAGCAAAAAATAAATAAAATAAAGAAATATATATATATATATATATATATATATATAATATATATATATATATATATATATATATATATATATATATATATATATACACACACACACAAAATAATTTAATAAAAAATCTAAAAAGTGTGTATATATATATTTTTTTAATAATTATTTTAATATTAATTATATATATATATATATATATATATATATATATATATATATATATATATATATATATATATATATATATATATATAACAAATAATTATAATAAAAAAATCATGCGACTATTATTATTATTAATTAATTCATCCTCTTTAAACTAAAACTACTAAACCAACATAATTATTTAGGGCTTCTTAATACAAACTCAAGTCTATCTTAAGAAGCCCAAGATAATTATGCTGATTTATTCATTTTTTATTCATTCAAGAGAATAAGATGCAACTTCTTGGAGAGGGTTTTAAAGCAAAAAATAATATAATATTAATGCAACAAATTAATCTCTCCTTGAACATTACGTTTATGTCAAGCCAACATATGAAATATATTTATAATATAAAATTATATCACTGGCATGACCACTGGCATCCTATTCTCACTATTTTATACAGGATAAAGGCCATGCATTAAAATGATTTTTTTTCCCTCTTCATGTTAAGCAACTTTTAACTGTGCTAAACTTGCTTTCTTGCATTAGTCATTAGTCTGTTTCTTGTCATTTCACCTCGGGGATCAATATAATATTTCATTTAGTGGATCTATTTATGTGCCCTTAAGTGCTACAGCGACTCCAGAGCGGCTGCAGGATTATTTCTGGTGTTTCCCATTCAGAAGACAGACAACAGACGAAGACAACACAAGTGTCACTCCTGTAACCACACATGTGCTGTGTGCAGCTGTCAAGTCTGCTTATATCAGCACATAGTGCCTATAATCGTCAACACAGATCGGTACTGTTCATTCTGACACGAGCCAGTTAAACACAAACAAGAGAAGAAAAGATAAAACCAGAACTAGACCAACAATACCAGACCAACCTTTACAGAAACCTCGTATCTCTCCACAAGTCCTGTTTTTCAATTCATGACTCCATTTCAGCCGTACGCCAAAAGAGAGCACGGCTCGGGTTTCACACACACACGTGGTGCATTGTGGGAACGATGGCCATCTCTGCTGCTTGGCTCGGTAGCAGGCCTGACGTGGATGAAACCTCCACTGGGTGACTATCTGAGGACGCTGTGATTTTTGTGGTGGAAATGGTTTCTGTGGTCCTGCGGTTTCTAAATGCAACGTTCGGATATAAAACTGTGAGGATGACAAGTTTGATTCTAAATGTGCAAAGCGTTTCCCTGCTCTCCAGTTCATCTGGCTTTATCCTGGACGTTTCCCAAAGCCAAAAGCATTTCACATTCCTTGATACCCAACAGAACTGGACCGGACACCATAAAAATAACCCACAACTTTATGAGCTCTGGCCGTATTTATGCACAGCTCTCTGTTTGGAGCAGTGTTTTTATTGTTTACTTACACTTTCATGCATTTCAAGGCTCAAATAAAAAGTTAATATTTGACAAAAAAAGAAATTAAATCAATCAATCAACAAAAAAACATCATAAAATAACTTAACACATGCACCAAAAATGTTATGAAAAATATAAAAATGTAATCTAATTATAATATTTATAAATATCACAATAGTATATTCATATACCAAAATATCACTGCTTGGATTTGACATGATACTACACTCAACATAAAACTTGTCATGAATCGTGACGTATCATGATGATATATCAAAAGCTAAAGAATTATCAAGTACATTTTCCAAAGTAAAAGTATTAAACAACACTATTTACCAAATCAAAACTTTCATGAACATTTGATATTACAGCGATATTAACAATAATGCAATGGAACAGATTAGTATCCTGAACGTTTTGAAACTATTGATTTCATTCCATTTAAATAATATTTCGGCAAACCAAAGCACCTTAAAAACAGAAATTATTCAACCCAATCACAATGCACAATCATTTCTTTCTTTAAAGTGAAAACCTGTGTTATTTTTGCTATGGACAAAAATCATATTCATTTTACACATTACAGCAGATTCTGAAAATGCAAGTGGCATAAGGTCTCTGATTAGGACAGCGTAATTAAACGAAACCAGTTCATGTTTTACTTCATGACAACCAAACACAAAAAGCACGGCAGTACAGTGATGCTATCAGATGGTGATACTACGGTACAGAACGATATTTACAAGCTATTCCTCGGTGCACCGCTTGAAAGCCATGAAAGTACTAGTTGCATCACTTTATCCAAAAACTTAGAAATATCATAAAACAGTCTAGTGAGTGAACATGCATAACACTCTCAAATGGAAAAACATGATAAACGCCGTGTGTCTGGCGATCACGGTTTTAGCAGCGCTCGGGAATATTAATGAGGACGGGAATGCTTGGGGTTTTTTTCCTCAGGAAATTATACACGAGGGAGAGTAGACAAGCAAACGAGTTTAGACTAGTTACCTCAGAAACCAAACAGGAAGAAAATACCCCACATAAACCCCGTCCAAATCCATCACCGCTCCAGTTATCAGGCCAAACCAAGCATCTAAAACCGTACGGCGTCAAGGATTCGGGTACAGGAATGCACAAAACATTTAGAGTGAATGCATTTACTCATCAACATCAAAACATAATTCAGCATGCCAAACAAGATTTGAATCGTTCTAATGACTCTAATGACACCCAATTAATTCAGAAACTGCTTTTCAGAAATCACTAAACAGTAATTTAACAGTAAACAGAAACGTTTGAGGGAAGACTTTCCTCTCGTGGCCTTTGGCAAACTTGGAACAGTTTGTCCTCTGCAAACACAAAGCTTTAAGACAAGAGTCTTGCATTCGTGCTGAATGAGCTCATTGCTTACTATAAGCAGTCCTGACGGCTCCGATTCTGCCGTGGATCAACTGGGAACAGTGAGAGAAGTCATTTGTTTTGAATGTGCTCTTTGTTCCTCAAAATGTTTGGTTTTGGCTGATGAGAACTCAGCAGCGCGCGCGTGGAGGAAAGCCCTGCTGAGAGGCGTCTCGTGAGGACATGTTTGTGAAACTCAATCCTCGGTGAAACTCAGAGTCCTTCCTGCAACACCTGTTTGTTTAGATGACATCATCAGCGAGCTGGTGGACGGCCGATCTGCTTTCGACAGATTTTCTGATAGGAAAATCTGAGTGGGAGAAAAAATAAATCCCTAAAAATCTGAGGTAATAAATAGATGTGCAATTCACATACTGAAAAATATATTAGCATGGAAAAAAAGTATAATATCTTCTGTTGCAATAACCAGGACCTTGTGTACAGTTTAAAAGTTTGTATTCAACTTGCATTCAAGTTTTTTTATGTGTGTTGATTGTTCTACCTAAAAAAAAAGAAAAAAGGACTAATTTTACCCTTTAATACAGAAGTGTACCAACTAAACATGGTTCCTTGCAAGTCTAGCTTGTAGAGATTGTAATAATTTCCATTGATTTCTGCGACTTTAAGGTGATCGATTTAGTAAAGACTGAGAATTCAAAGTGATGAAGCCAACAACTAATGCCAACAGCAAAGCTTAAAGTTTTAATTGCAATAGTTTAAAGTCTAACGTGCACTCTAAAAGCCTGATACTTCTGAAATTAACACAATTTAAAAGGTAACATATCATGAAAATCTGACTTTTCCAGGTTTTAATTGCTATAATCTATAATGCATTACCAAACAAGGAAACATGAAAAACGTAAGTTTACGTGATTTGATTTATTTTCTGTATATTGTTGCTGCCACACAGATCTAAATTAAACATGCAGTTCATTTCCCAACTGTTTACCTTCATAGACATAACCGACTGTTTTTGCAACTAAAGTCTGATAAAAATGTACTTTTATTACTGTCATTCATAATGTCTAAATATAATTGAATGAATAACAAAAATATATAGGCTATATTAGGGAGTGGAAATGACCTATAAGTACTTCTCTGCAGCCGTTTACTAGTTGTCATTTAATACATATATTTTTTAAATTTCTAAATAAGTAAGTGTTAATACATTATGAAACTTTTAGTTTTATACATTGGGGGAAACCTATTAAGGATGAACAAATTTCATCACATTAAAAATAACTTTCAAATTTGGGAATACTTAAAGCATTGAAGTGCTGGGAAGTTGTGTGAAGCATTTAAAATTACTCGAAAACATTAGTTCTTCCTGTAGTTTTGGTATCCACATCAGTGGCGTTTGTTCCGATATCAGGGTTTAACAGAATTCTTCGCTGAATTTGAATGCTCCTCACAAGATTTCACAGAGATGTTGATTGTGTGGTGAATTCAACTGTTTTCTTCACTGTATCTCCCAGCGATGTGTATAACGTGTTGCGGCTCCGGCTCGAGCAGATAAACGGTCTGCGCTGCCCGAACTAGTAGCGCAGATTCATTCCACTTTCGGTTTGTTTATCTAATGTAGCTCTTGTACATCAGTCCTGATGAGAACACAAGGCATTTCATTCCATTTTTGGAACTGAGAAACAACCTTTCGTTGACTGAATATGCATTGCGATGACATCACAGGACGCTTCTAAGGCCAAATTCTGCAGAAAATGTGTGGCGATTACGAAAATTTGCAATCTTTTGCAAAAATTGCAGAGTTTGTTGACTTTGTGATAATTTCAGCGATTGCAAAATCGCTAAATCCTGGAGGGTCTGAATATGGTTTAAAACACATGATTTCAGCACGATAATCAGAATCAAAACAGATGATGTTTTTAGCAGTTAAGAGCTATAATTGCGCAGCACTATTCTGGAAAAGGGGGCGGGGAGTAGCAGCTCATTTGCATTTAAAGAGAAGGGCACGAAAAACAGCGTGTTTCTGCTTCCACTCAAAATAGGCATTTTAAAAATGATATAATAAATGATCTGTGTGGTATTTTCACAGACACATTCTGGAAGACACCAGAGACATATATAACATGTTGAAAGGGGCATAATATGTCTCCTTTAAAGAGTGTAAACTTTTGAACAAATTTGTCCTAAAAGGATTAAGCTGCTTATTATCTGCTTCAAACAAAACTTAGTACTCCATGAAAAAAAAAACCATGAAGAGTGAGAATAGCTAATCTGACTTGTGTAAGAAACACACACACACACACACACACACCCTTCCCCCATGAAAAGATTCCATTGTGTCATTCTAAACTGCAATAGCAGTCAGCAAGAGAATGCAGCATATTCCCAACAACACTGGAATGCTTTGTTAGGGGGATATCTTTCAGCCCGCCGGCCCGGCCAGCAACACACACACACACACACACACACACACACACACCCCTCAGGCTCGCATGTATCCAATCCAAAATGCATGCAACCTTGAAACATCCATATAAACTGAGCTAGAAAGCTAAGAAAACCAATTCTACATTCACATACTCTCATAAGAGCAAACATCGCTATGTGTTGCACAAAGTCATAAAGAATTATTCTAAGAAAGAGAACTGGAACTTCATGAAATCAGCACGTTTGGCCGCTCACAGATGACCCGAGCATTATTTCCATAGCAACAGTATTAGCCAACACCGCTGCTCATATTCCAAACGCTGGTCAAATAAAGAAACAGACGTGATTGTGTTTCACAGGAGGATGCATAACATATAGAAACATACAGAAATGCCAATACTGGGGAAGGGAACAATTCATCAGAATGTCCTCTAAATGTCTAAAAAGCACATAATAAGAAGAGTTCTATTGCAATGCAATTTCCAAAAGGTCTTTATTACTTTTTTCGGATATAACTTTAAATGTATCAAAAGCTGCTTTCCGTCCACAGTGTTTTTGTCTTGGTATCTTCATGCTACAGCTACTTGTGAAGCAAAATGAGATACACAGTCTTGTTTTCTGAGAAACTGATCAAAATGAAGTGAGTTTATATTTAAAATTCAAAGATAAAAAGTTTTTTAATACCTCATTGACAGATATTTGTTTTTGTGTCAAGCATAACCTCACTTAACTTTGTCCAATTTCTTAGAAAACAACAAACTGTGTTTTAAGGATGTTTAGACGACAAAAATATATATTTTAATCCTTTTTTTGCAGCATTTAAAGCCATGACTATGATTTTAAGACATTTGGCTCAGTTTTAAGCCCTTCATAAATTCATTTGTGAATAAATGCAAAACACCTGAAACGCTTGAAGCATCATTCTCACAGGTTTGAGTCTAACAAACACTAAAATATTTCCTTTTCCAACCCTTCAGACCACAAAAACAGGTCAAGTTCATGTAACGCACAGTGCAAAATGCCTGCATTGTCAACAGGTCAGAAAAAATAATATTATATATATATATAAATATATTTAAAAAAAGAAACGTTTCGGGTGATCATGATAAAATACTTCTTTAAATAACTAGCAGTGCTGCAGCATTCATTAAGCAGCGATTCATGCTTATTCTTTCATTCCCAAACTGAAGAGACCCAAACAGGAAATACATTCCACATGAACTCAGAGAAGCCATTGCCAGCGAGTCGTATTCGAGAATTGGGCTACAATAGCTCAGAGGGGCCAGACGTCTGCTCCAAGCACTTTTCAAAAGAGTTTAACGAAAACCCTTGTTTCAAAACACAAAGAAGTTCACACAGAATAGAGCGCAACTGACCTCCTCACATACATCGAACAAACTAATCTCAGGCCGCAGTGGAATCCAAGGAGAAACTAACAATTAGGATCAGAATCACGCGGTGTTAAAACGCTGTTTTTTAAGTTTGCACACTATAGGAATACAGCGTGTGTAACATGTTTGTTCTGGTAGGTTTCAGAGAGCAGGAAAAAATGGTACTAAATGGAAATCATATAATGGGACTTGTGCAAAACACAAGTTGATCAACTTTCAAAAAGGAGGAGAAATGCTTTACATATCTTTAGTTGTTGATGTTAAGTATACATCGAATCTTTTCTCATCTATCACTTGGCAGGAGCTAGTCAAATTAGAAGTCAACACTGATGGGTTGAATTATTTGCCTTCATCCTTAAAAGAATCATTCACGCAAAAAAATGATTTGCTGAAAATGAGTTTGTTTTTTCATAGGAATAGATTGGAGAAATGTAGTCCAATGAGTCCAACAGCTGATAAAAACATCATAATACAGAGCTAAAAGCTGCATGTTTGCAAAAAATTAATCCATCAAAACCTTTTAAACTTCAAGTTGAGTTTTTCTATCCATAATATGTGAAACGTAAAATGTTCATCTTGTCTGAATTAGGATAGAAATCTGAAGCTCAAGCACTCTTTACAAGCTAAAACCATTCTAAACAAATATATCAATAGATTTTGGACTCATATTTTGACCAGATGCAGCGGTTTAAAGTTAAAGCATCTTAATGCTGGATTTGTTTCATCTTTTGTCTTCTCCAGATGTTAACTGATGGACTGGAGTGCTGTGGATTATTGTGATGTTTTTATCAGCTGTTTGGACTCTCATTCTGACGGCACCCATTCACTCCATTGATGAGACACTGATGCAATGCTACATTTTTTCCAAATCAGATGAAGAAACAAACACATCTACATCTAGGATAGTTTTTTTGCACAAATAAAAAATAAAATGAGACTACACACTTGCAATGAAAATACACTTTGCATAGACCAAGTTAAATATATTTTTATGGCACTTTTAACAAAAACTGTTTAAAATCAGCGTTGCAGAAAATCATGATATTCATATTTATTATATTCAAATATATTCAAGTCTTATTCGCATTTAGTAAATTAAAGCTGGATGATAAGTGAAATCGTGCAATGATACAATACAAGCAAGTAGTATAGATTTATTATACCATATATTGCTATAGTAAATCACCATATGCAAATTTATTGTATGTACAGTAAAAATGTAATATAATCACATAATGCAATTAAATAAAAAAAAACATGCATTTGAAATTTATTTATAGTATAGCAATGTGCATATAATTGTGATGTACTTCTGACTTACTAATCAAAAATAAACTAAATGATAATAATAATTACAAATTTCAACATCTGGTCATGACGATTACCAAATCTGGCTCTGTGCTGACATACAATGTAAAAAAATCTGGCTCCTGAAACCAAACCAACTGCTAAAGAACCCCAAAAACAATCAAATCCAACCCAATGGAAACTCCAGTCCAGCAATCTTTTTCATTTACGGGGCGACAAATACATTTAAGTTCACACTGCAGAGTGTAATTTAAGCAATGTACAGGGTTACACTGCTGTGCAGAGGAGTATAAATATCCTGAAATATCCACTACAGGAATCTGGATCCTCTGACACACACAACATTCACTTAAATAAACCAGTCTGGGATATTTTGCACTGATATAACACGGAAGATTGTCTGTTTCAACCTAAATCTATAAGTTCCGACACTTCGACAGCCAGAAAAACACTAATTCATTCCTGCTGACACTCGCCAGGGGTTTGGGTGTGTATGACACCCGTCGGCTGTCATTAGGATTTTTCAGGGCGTTGAAGGGTCTCCAGACCCCGCTGTAATTTAGGGACCCCGGGAGCAGCTAATTACGCCATTAATTGAAGTAAACGTAAACACTGCAGCAGATTTGATGAGATATAAACGACTCAAATATGATTTAACCGACACCAAAACTCTTAACAATCCGCATAAGCGCT
Source organism: Carassius gibelio (assembly GCF_023724105.1). Classification (NCBI taxonomy): domain Eukaryota; kingdom Metazoa; phylum Chordata; class Actinopteri; order Cypriniformes; family Cyprinidae; genus Carassius; species Carassius gibelio. The sequence continues at coordinate 1,458,266 of NC_068413.1, read as the reverse complement.
GAAATACCACTTTAGCGCTTAATTGTTACCGTTACGGTCCTTTAAAAGCACCGAGATGACGTTTCAAATGATTATACAAAAACCATCAGTGTTTATGAAGCTAATCTCAGATAGCCGTTAGCACCTCTCGTTGACACGGATTGAAAAAACAGATCAAACACGTAAAAACACACGCGCTCGCGGCCTCTCCGGGGCGGCGGGGAGTAACGGACTCGGGTCCTACCTGTAGAGGCTCCGGGAAAGGCGTTTATCAGTGTGGAAAACAGCCCGATCGGCGGTCGGTTCACGGCATCACGTACCAGCTGTTTGTCCCCACCCTCCTGTCGGTGAACTCGGAGAGCGGAAATGACGCAGCGCGTCTTCCGAGCGCGCGTCCACAAAGCGCGGGCACGCCTGGCGACGCTCACGTCCGAACATACCAAAGAGCGCATACACTTGGAAAAAGCGATATTGTAATTAAAATAGGTTTTCTGAGTGGATTGTTGCTCGTGTGTTGGTTGAAATCATGACAGCCTGTTGTTTATACGGGAACTACAGTTTTCACCGAAGCACAGTATTTATTGAAGTTTTTATTCCTATATGTTAATAATGTTAATAAGCTAATAATAATAAGAAGAAGAAGACATTCTTACTTTGCCTATAAGAAGTTTTTAGAAGTTATATGCCATTTTTTATTAATTTGATTATGAAGGTAATTTATTGAGAATATTGCTATATGTTCTATACTTGATTTTTATTTTTATTATTTATTAATACTTATTTTACTTATTAATACAGACTGATTTCTGGAGAGGCTTTTTTATTTATTCAATGTGAACTGCACAACTCAAGGCACTATGTGTATATATATATATATATATATATATATATATATATATATATATATATATATATATATATATATATATAAACAGATAAAAGACATCAAAGAGGAATACAGTAAAATAATTATTTTGAGACTGATGTAATGGACTCCTGTGTCCCCTAGTGTTCAATATTTTACCAAACACAATGTTCAGTCGATAGATGGCGCCATATCCATCAGATTTTTTTCACTTTACTTATTTAGCTTCATATATATGCGTGTGTGTGTGTGTGTGTGCCTGTGTGTGTGTGTGTGTGTGTGCCTGTGTGAGGGGTGTGTATGTGCGCGCGCGTGTGTGTGTGTGTGTGTGTGTGTGTGTGTGAGGGGTGTGTTGAGCAGCAAATCAGCTGCTTTCCTCGCTCCTCATAAAAGCGGGTCTGTGACATTTGGGTTTAGTTCAGCCGGAGATTCTTACACACACACTCACACACACGCACGCAGGTTTGGCAGGTTCACGATGGGACTGACAAGCGACCCAAACTTCCAGAATCTGGAGAAATGGTACAAATCAAACGCCGCGAGTCTCAACATGAGGCAGATGTTCGAGGCCGATAAAAACCGATTCCAAAACTTAAGGTACTTTAATAATTTACTTACTAATTTAAATATTCTGCATGAAGCAGCTTATTAGTTTAAGGCCATTTTATTTTATTTTATTTTTTTATTTTATTTTATTAGCAACTGTACTTCACAGTTCATGCATTATAGTGGGCGGAGTCAGACGTAGAAGCTGTTTTACTGTCCTGTCCATCATCTTTAAATCCCGCCCACATTCACGAAAGATCATTTATATATATATATATATATATATATATATATGAATATGTGTGTGTGTTAACTCAAGTGGCAGAATATATTTAAAAATCAGTGATAAAAATGCATGTAGTCAGTTTAACTATCTGGCTGTACAGGTTTTGTAGAAAGATTGAATAATTTTTATAATGATTTTAATATCTGTAAGCAAGTGATCAAAGAGTTCATCTGAAGCATGTTTGTCCTCTTTCAACAGTTTAACTTTAAAAACAGATGAAGGAGACATTTTGCTGGATTACTCCAAGAACCTCGTAAACGAAGAGGTTATGAAGATGCTTGTGGAGCTGGTAAAGATTTGCACAGATGAATGTTTACAGAGAATTAAATGGAGAGTTTGCATGTAAATAAAACAGCTTTTTCCCGCAGGCGAAGTCTCGTGGTGTGGAGGCCTTTAGAGACAAGATGTTTTCAGGAGAAAAGATTAATTTCACTGAGGTATTTAAATCAGCATGTGCTCAAATATACATCACATTTAATGCATTTATAGACTGAAATGAACTGAGCTTGTTTGGACATACTAAGATGCATGCATGTGTTTATTTAGGCAAACTCTATGAGTTATGCTTTATTTATTTGATATTTTAATTATGCATTTGCTGCACTTGAAAAATGCTTGACATTCTTATATACACACTTCACATGAATGTGTTTGACTTTTAGAGAATGCATGAGCTGATTCATTGTATATCCTGAATGCATTGCAACTTGCATTAGATAAAAGTGTCTACCAAATGCATTTAGGTATACTATATATAGTATGAAGATTGTGTGGTCTTAGGGTCGTGCTGTTCTCCACGTGGCTCTGAGGAACCGCTCAAACACACCCATAATCGTGGACGGGAAAGACGTAATGCCGGAGGTCAACCAGGTCCTGGAGAAGATGAAGGGCTTCTGTCATGTGGGTGTCTTATTTGATGCAATGCTTCTTACTAGAACACTAGAAAATGAAAATATACACAGATAAACTATAAAAAGTGTCTGGGCCAGGATGCAATTCTAAACAAAACCTCACTTTCTTCCGTCTACAGAAAGTCCGCAGTGGCGAGTGGAAGGGATTCACTGGGAAATCCATCACTGATGTGGTTAATGTCGGCATCGGTGGATCGGATCTGGTTTGTGAAATCAAAACTCAGTGTTTTATAGCAAATTGTTGAAGCTATAAAAAAAAAAATTCCCTCTTATCAGGAGTACATGGATTTTTGTATTTATTTAATGCATAACTTGCATGATATAATTAAGACTGAAAAACTGTCAATGTAAGCTGGAATTTAAAAGACTAGCATATCAAAAATATAAGTAAAAAAGAAAGACTGAAACAGTGATTTCTTATAAAATATACACCAACAAACTCTGTTTTACTAAAATAAAAACTTTGATTTATTTATTTTTTTCATCCTGGTGCAAGAGACACTTATTCTAAAATTTACCAGGCATCTATGTGGTTTATTTTTTATACTGTGAAAAATTCATACTATAAATACAGTCTAAATTAAAAAAATAACAATAATATTATTGGAAAATAAATAGTTTTTCCAGGTTTATTATTTATACATTTACTACTTCGTTTAGTCATTCATGTTAAACAATTTGTTATTATTTTATTTTGTTGATATGTTATTTGATTTGTTTTTAAATTAAATGTATTTATTTAAATTAAATGAAAGTATTTATTTAAATATTTTAATCAATTGTTTATTAATTTGAATCATATTTGTATTATTTATAAATTTACTTGTTCAAATTTTCATTTATTTGTTTATTGTAAATAATGTTTTATTTATTTATTGTAATAATTTTTGTGCATGTTTCAGGGTCCATTAATGGTGACAGAGGCCCTGAAGCCGTACTCTAAAGGCGGACCTCGTGTCTGGTTTGTGTCTAACATCGATGGAACACACATCGCTAAGACTCTGGCTGAACTCAACGCTGAGACCACACTCTTCATCATTGCATCGAAGGTCTGAGCAGATTATACAGCATTGGCAGAGACTAAAACATTACGTTTAGATTTGACTATGACTCTTTATAAGTGCACTTGATAATATTGATCACTGTCAAAACAGTTGCATTGATAAAGTTTGTTTCCTCAGACATTCACGACCCAGGAAACCATCACAAACGCTGAATCAGCGAAGGAGTGGTTCCTGCAGGCCGCCAAAGACGTGAGTGTCTCCTCCTGCAGCGACGTGTACGGGACGCCTGTGTCACACACTTATTCTTCTGCCTTTTTTATCATTCTCACAGAAATCTGCAGTGGCCAAGCATTTCGTGGCACTCTCAACCAACGGAGTAAGTGCATTATAGTTTAAATGTAAAGGTTCATATCGTCTGGAAATGTTAAATTGTGCAAAAACAGTTCATTGGGATATAAAACAATATTTTTTTACTTTCAAAAGAGTCCAAAAAGAACATTCATTGAAACTAAATTGCAAAAAACTTTTTTTTTTTTTTGTTTCAATTTATACAGCACATTTCAAACACAGTTGTGCTTTACAGAAAATAATTTAGGAATATAAAATCATTTATAAAAAAAAAAAAAGGAACTTAAATAAAAGTCTTAAAGCAAAAAAAAACAAAACAAAAAAAAAAAACAGCTGTTTTGTTGTTTGTTAACTGTTTTTGCTACATATTTACCAGTATTGTATTTTAACCTCACGAAGAAAAATAAAAACAATCATTCTCCAAGTAATGTAAAATAATTAAACTTAATGTTAAAATTCAGAGAAAATTCAAATGTAACATTCCAATAGTGTTTGCAAACTGATCAAATAGAATGTTCTATTGCATAATCAAGAAATTAAAAAAAATAAAATAAAAAAACTTTTTTAAATATATAAACAAAAATAAAAACTGGACACTTTGGATGGTCAGAGAGCATCAGAAATAACATGTTCATAACTTAATGAGTACATTAGCAAAACCTTCTTGAGCCCTTTAAAAGCTGGCATTTAATATATGCAACAGATGTTTTAGGTTCACAAATCAACGTTATTCCATTTTCTGTGTTTCAGCCCAAAGTGAAGGACTTCGGCATCGACCCGGAGAACATGTTTGGGTTCTGGGACGTGAGTGTGGGGGTCCGCCGAGGGCGGGGGGCTATTTTTGCTGTAGTGGTTTGACCTGTGAAGTAGGCGTCTGGACAGCTGCTGGTAACCAGAGTCCCTCACTGACTCGGGTTATTCGTGATCTTGACCTTATCCGAGCAGAGGTCACGCACAGGCTGGTTCACTGGAAAGGCCGACAGGCTACTTTTAGTCACATTGTGTTGATATTTAAAGGGCAAGGTTCTTACAGGCCTGTTTATTATAGACTCTATCCCCCGGTTTCACAAAAAGACGCAGGCCTCATATGTAAGTCTGAGTTGTTTCAGCTGCACTCACTGATCTTAAAATATGTCAGTGTCTTTGTTTTGTCTCTAGATGCACATCAGTTTGGTTTTTCGAAGGCATGCTTATTAAAAGTATTTAACTGTTGGCTAACTTTTAACTATTGGATGGTTAAATAAACTAAAAATATATAATAATCCTAGCTTAACCTAAGCTCTCACTGTGAAACCAGGCTTAAATGCTCTTCAGCTCACGTAAAGAAGAAGTTGGACGTGTAGCTGACTTGGTGTTTTATATTTTATCAATAGTTTCAATTAGCAAAAAATGTTATATTAATACTGTTTTAATATTTTTTTATTTTGTCATTTGCGTTTATTTTTTTCATTTGTTTTTGTTCATTAATATGTCTATATAGTTGTAAAGTTTGTTTTAAATGTTATTTCCATTAACATCAATTATATTTCAAGTAACAAAAATGTTTTCATGGTTTTATTTTATTTTAATTTCATGGTTTTTATTTTTTATATTTGTCTTTTTTTGTTTATATTTTATTTTATTTCAAGTAACAAATCATGGCTTTAGTTTTAGTTCACTATAAGTAAATTATTTGAAGGAATAATGTATTGTGCCTCATTAGATGAGTTTCTTTTCTAGTGGGTCGGTGGACGATATTCGTTATGGTCTGCAATTGGTCTGTCCATCGCACTTCACATCGGTGAGTGTTATCCTGTGTCTCTGATGAAGATATCAGTGAGTGTGAGAGATTCTCAGGCGTCTGGTTTATCTCTTCTGTCTCAGGATACGAGAACTTTGAGAAGCTGCTGGCTGGAGCTCACTGGATGGTGGGTTTTATTACTGAAGAATATCTGTTCAACCGTAAAATGTTTCTGTGATGCAATCAGAATTTTCAGCAATTCTTAATTTGTTTTAAAAGCCTCACATAACCCCCTGAATCTGTGGCAGGACACTCATTTCCGCACGGCTCCTTTGGATCAGAACGCTCCCATGCTGCTCGCTCTGCTGGGGATCTGGTACATCAACTTCTTCCAGGCGGAGACTCACTGCCTGCTGCCGTACGATCAGTACATGCACCGCTTCGCTGCCTACTTCCAACAGGTGCGAAACACAAAATGTGTCATCAAAAAATGCTAATGCTATGGGAATCTGATTGAGCTAATTGGATGCTTTTGCAGTTGCATGTTTCAAAACTTGTCCTTTTTATGCATGTGTGTGTGAATGGATGTATATTTTGTTTATGCATGCACAGACGTACAGTATATGCACATATCTGTGCATATGCATATGTATAGTTATTTTTTTAGGAGTAGCATTATGGAATATGTTCTGAATTTCTCTGGTATTTATGTATTTGACGGAGCCCAACGCATTGCATGCATGATAAAAAAAAATAGTAAGTTAAATCATGTGCACAGTTAATTAATCCGTAAATCCCTCAATGCACTAAAACATCCACACGGTTTATAAATCGAGATAATTAATTAGTAAATTGTGTGCACTATTTATTTATTTTTTCTTGCATGTCATGTGCGGGTCTTTGTAGTATTCTATGTATTTTTGTTCAATGTACTTTCTGCTATAATTCAGAAAGCAGAAAAGTAAATAAACATCATACTTCAAACTAATGCTGTGATCTACAGGGTGACATGGAGTCGAACGGAAAGTACATCACTGCTGATGGGAACCGGGTGAACTATCACACCGGGCCGATCGTATGGGGTGAACCGGGAACTAACGGACAGCACGCTTTCTACCAGCTCATTCACCAAGGTTCACTACCTGACTTAGAGTGTGTGTGTGTGTGTGTGTGTGTGTGTGTGTGTTTTGGTGGGAGAAGCATCTGTCTGACCCTTCTGTCTCTCCACAGGAACTCGTATGGTTCCTGCTGACTTCCTCATTCCTGCCCAGTCCCAACATCCAATCCGAAACAACCTCCACCACAAGGTACCGAGCCGCAGATACAGCGATGCATCATGTGACGCGACTCCAATCTACAGCTTATTTCTGCCATGCTGGTTTACAGTTAATGCATTCAGTTTTTCTCAATTGCTAACACACTGTGACTGATTCATCTGGCACAATTTTCACACTTTTATACAGTTATCGAAACAAAAAACATATTTCTCAAAACAAAAAAATTGTTTCATGAACTGTGTATTAGCAATCGAGAAAAATCTGCGTCGTTCCTCAAAAGCCCCTTAGCTGTTATAAATTCACTGTAAACCATGGCTTCACAGTGTTTATTGCTTTTATAAAACGGTTATTCCATATATGTAGCAAGGTTTAATAAAATAAAACAAAGCAAATAAAATGTAACGATATTAATAAAAACAGTGTTCTTACGCCAAACAATGTAGTTCCCCAGACACAGCTGTGGTTGCAACAAAGTGGTTGCCGAGCAACACACAGAAGTAAACAAAGGTGTGTGTTACTTTGTAGAGTAATTTAGAACAGCTTCAAACGTGGCTCAGCCAATCAGAATCAAGGACCGGAACTCTCTGTTTTATAAATCTATATCTATCTATTTACAGTATCTATCTTTCTATACATTATAGAGACAGAGAGAGCAAGAGAGGTATTGAATTCTGGCTGTTTTTCGTACGATTCTCAGAGAGAAAAAAAATATACAAATTCAGAATTATGAGATAGAAATTTGAACTTAGAATAAAAAAAATAAAATAAAGGTCACAATTTTCACATGTAAACTGAGAATTGTGCGGCAAAAGTCAGAAATTTGATATATAATCCCAGATTTGGTAGAAAAAGAAGTCTGAGTTCTGAGGTTGTAGATTGAGAAACTGCAAATTGTAAGAAAAATTGTATAACTGTGAAAGACATAAACTCAAAATTGTGGGGAAAAGTCTCATTTGTGAGACATACTGCAAATTATCATAGTTATGAGATATAAACTTAAAATTATGAGATGTATACAAAGTCATAATTGTGCATTAAAAGTCTGAGCTGTTAGATATGAGGTCATAATTACCCTTTTCATTTTTAGTGGCAGAGATTTGATGCATCATGTTTTCTAGATCCTGTTATTGAACTGGATTAATTTAGTTGAATAAAGTCACTGTTGTCTTCTGTAGAGCTGCTTTCCATTGAATTTGAATCATAACTGATGAACGTGACAGCATTAACACAGCCTGGCTCTGTTTTATTAAATCTGTACTGTGCAGATCCTGGTGGCGAACTTCCTGGCGCAGACGGAGGCGCTGATGAAGGGAAAGACCACAGAAGAGGCAAAGAAAGAGCTGGGAGCCGGAGGACTGAGCGGAGAGAAGCTAGAGAAAATCCTGCCACACAAAGTGAGGATATGAAGTCAAGTGCTGGCTTATACTGACCCCTACAGCACACAAAACACACTATACCCCATAAATAATTATACATTTCTATATACATGCAATACTCACATTTATCAAAAGATGCATTCGAGAGGAGAGAACGTATCTGACAGTGACCATGTGAGAAATCATATGCAATAATCTTTGATCAAATCATTTTTTAAACAAAACAAGTGTTTCTATTTTTTTTTCATGTTTATTATTTGTATTTTCAGTGCTCACACTTAGCTGTTATTAAATATGCACATATTATTAACATCTGCATGAAGCTCTTTCCTGGATACTTCATCCCCGCGGTTCTGTCCAGGTTTTCCAAGGAAACAAGCCGACCAATTCCATCATCTTCAGAAAGTTGTCTCCGTACACCCTGGGCGTTCTGATTGGTGCGTCTCAAATTTGGGTTTGGTGATGCTGTATAGTATTAGATATCATCTGAAGTGCAGGTTCCTGACCTTTGACCTTTGACCTCCCTTTACAGCCATGTACGAGCACAAGATCTTCATTCAGGGCGTCATGTGGGAAATAAACAGTTTTGATCAGTGGGGGTGAGTCGTCCAACTAATCAGGAAAAATAGCTAGAAATGATTTTAGGAGTTTTAACGAAACAAAATGAATGCATTTTTGATCCTAACATGTTAAGTCCAGTTCGGCAAGTTTTATAATAGTTTTCATGAATATTTTAAATAATCTTTTTTTTAATTTTTATTATTATATACTTGTTTGCGTCTTAATTTTAACTTTATCAATGCCATTTTAGTTCGTTTTTACATGTGCATTTAGTTTTTAAATTCTTATATAATAAATACGTTTAGTTTTGATCCTACACAAGTTTAATCGGTTAAACCTGTAAAGTAGATCATTTTATGACCAGACCAGGGTTATTCACATACTATTCGTTTTTATTTTGATATTGCATTTTCTCTTTTAATTTAAATTGAATGTTTTAGGTATTTTATGTGTGTTAGGTTGTTTTCTTTTGTATTTATTTATTTAATTTTAAATATTCCTGGATTATTTTGATTTGTTTTTATTTCAGAGTGGAGCTCGGGAAACAGCTGGCAAAGAAGATCGAAGCGGAGCTTCAGGATTCGGCGGAGGTCACTTCTCACGATTCATCCACCAACGGCCTCATCAACTTCCTCAAGAAGAACTTCGCTTGAATCAGCCACGAAGAGAAGCTTCACCTTTACCCAGAATCACCTGCCTTGAAACTTTAATGTACTGTAGTGTCATTTTAACTGACAATTAACACTGGCTTTTATTTGTTAAACTAATGCATAATAAAAATTCTAAAATGCTAAATCAGAGATGTTCCTATCTCTCTGTTTCACTCTGTGAAATATCCCTCATCTGAAGAACCTTTTTTTTAAGTTTACAGCAAGGTTTCTGTATTCTTCTTTTTTGTTTTTTCAAAATAAATCACATTGCACAATTTCTGTGACTTTGGCGAGGATTCATACGGTATAGTATACTATCCTCAAACAGTGTTCAGAGTTGTTTTAGGATCACTGATATAATAAGACGTTCAAATCTGATTTTATATTTTCAGTTTTTACTTTCATTTCGGTTAGTAATTTTGTTTTGATTTTGTCAATTTTATTAGTTGTTTTGGTCTATGATATCTATCTATCTACATTTACATTTAGCAGAAACTTTTATTCAAAGCGACTTAAAAAAAAAATATATATATATATATATATATATATTGTTTTATTTTTTATTATTTCTGTACTTCAAGTTAAACCAAGCAAAAATGAGATGTGTTTCCTTGGCAACTACCTAAAAAAATAAAATAATATCAAATTTATTTTATCTCAGTTAGTGGTTATTTTATTTCAGAATGGGTTTATTTATTATTGTTGTTTAGAATAAGCCTTATTATAAAATAAAAAAATGTATAACATGAAAACATATTATACTGTAAAATGCACTGCACGTAAATGCACAAAGTGATAAAATGTTAATAATAAAAGCATAAAGGTAAATGAAAATGCATGTGCATGGATGAGCCCCTCCATTAAAAGTCCTGTTCCCACAGTCCCATGTCTTCAAATGTCTTTGTATAAGTGTAACATCCTCTGTCATGAGAGAGCAGAAGCACCAGCAGTTCTTCACCAGCAGGTGGAGCCACAGAGTCATCTGCACGACACTCAGTCTCTCTGTTCCCAGTGTTTGACATAGATCATAGATGTGTGTTCATACACAGGAAAAACGTGAGGTCAAAGGTCAGCTGTGTTCAGCCCTTATCAAATCCCAGAAGCACACAGAGAGCCAAACACATCTAGAAGACCAACACTAAAAGAGACAACGAGATGATGTTTACTGTAGTACTACCACACAGAAACACCAGTCACTCGAGTTTGAGAGCTGTGAATCATTTCGAGATGATTGACAGATCAGAGAGGAACCTCAGACAGAGATCAGATCGGGGAATAATGTGTCTGTTGCCTGGCAACAAGTCCCTCACTTCACACATCACCTGCTCGGTTATTTACAGTCTTTTCATAAAAAAAAAAAAAAATACAATTATTTCTGAAATATGATCCGAGCTGAGACAAAATGGCAGAAAAGGTAAATGAATTAACATTTCAGCTCGTCTCGTGAATTTGAAAGTCAATGCGGTTGCCATGGCAACAAGAGTAAAAACTACTAGTCATCAAGAGTCCGCAATAAAGAGAAACACAACTGTTGCTTCATCACAGCCATAAACCTTCATCTGATAGACATTGTGAGACATGGACACGTTTCTTCACAGGTTTTGCTGATGTGGCAGTGAATTTAAATGCATGTATGATGCAGTTGTTTTTATTGTCTAATATAAGGAAATGCATGCATTTTAAAGTGTCTGCAAAATATTTTAGGTGCCACTGCAAATTAAACGGAGCAATTATTGAACTACTGAACAACTATTGAACATTAGCATTAACATATCAGGCCAAAATGTCTCATCGGACTTCAGATGTCTCACAATTGAAATCATTCAGCAATGTTACAATTTTGTAGCTTTATTAATTGTTATTATATTCAGAAAATTAAAGAAATAATACTAATATAAATGCATATGTGTGTGTGTGTGTGTGCACATATTTGTTGAATCATTTGTTGAATGCTGTCACCACAGGTTTTGATTTGTGAACAAACATGAACATTATTCTTTAATTTCTGAGAACCATATGTTTATCATTAAAAACAAAACCAACAGAACTGACCTTGAGAAGCAGAAAAACCTGTTTGTTTCATATTTGTTGAAAATTGTGCATAATTTGTTGAGAAACTCTTCTTGCAGCCTAAAATTACTTAATGAAAGTTTCCCTGGAAATGTCTGCATGTAATTTCGATTAAATATCCTTGTCATATCCACACGCAGCTGCTCTCTCATTACACAGCAGTAAATAACAGATGTTTCTGCTGAAACGTGTATTTGGATGTGAATTACAGAGCTCACAGAAGGCCTTGTGAAGAATCTGCATATATTGCATAAACTCATTTTAACTGCAGTTTAAAACTTATATTTGATCAAATTGACATCACACACAAAACTAGAGTTAGAAATTGCTCGATAGCAGGATTCTGTTTTCTGAATGAAAACACATCAGACAATAACATCTGCTAAAAATGATGTTTAATCCATTCTACATCACTTTCACATGCCTTATCCACTTTATTTTTAACGTAACAGCTGGCAAGCCATTTGTAAATTGACTATTCTGCAACTATCTTATTATTTAACTTTATTAACAATCATAAACACGCAGGTTTGCAGCACAGACAAAAACACTTAACGTGGCTTAATGCATTAAAAGAGTGTTTTTAAATGACCAAACGAAGCAAACGCGTTATTAATAAATCATACTATGTACAGACAAACAGAATATGAATGCAAAGTGTTAATTTTTTTCTCAAAGCGCTTAACGTGTAATTAAACGCGTAGGTTGCATTCTTATTCAGTCTTTTAAAAACACTCTTTTAATGCATTAAGCCACGTTAAGTGCTTTAAAATGTCCCACAATCATGCAGTTAGCTGCACTTTGTTATTCAGTAAAAAAAAAAAAGAAAAAAGAAATCTGACTTTTTCTCGCAAATTTTGACCTTTTTATGAATTCTTTGTTTTAATGTATTTTTTTTTCTTCTGAATAGTTTCCTCCATGAAAAAGGCAATTGCTGCCTTTTTTTGTTTTATGAATTCCATATATATATATTTTTTTTCGCAATTGACATTTTTCAGACTTTTAATTTTTGAGTTTATAGTCCGAATTGTTAATCAAAAAATTCGGACTTTCTCGCATTTCTCAGGAAAAATAGAAAAGAATATCTGACCAAAAAATTGCATTTCAAAGTTTATATCTCACAAATCTCTTCACATTTTTTATTGCAGAGATGTCATTTTTGTATAAAAACCCAGATTCTGTATGAAAATAAGACCACTGCACCAGTTTAAGTTAACTACAAAAACCACTTTATTGAAAAAGCAGATTACACAAATCTACGGTTAAATGATACGAACCGACTCTTCATACATTAAATAACTTTAAACTTTTCACGTTTAGATAAATAAATCTACTTTGCTCTTTCCTTATTTATGAAATAGCTAGGAAATCAAAACATTGTACGATAAAAAAAAGTGATGCAACAGAACGCAAGATGTGCTCTTTTTAAAGAACTGATGGAAAAGCTACCGTTGATTGATTTCTGATAAAAGCAGGAAATAGATTCTACACTCTTTATTTACAGGGACTCTAGCGCTGTGCTACGAAATAGTAGTACGTTTTAAAGTGGATTAAGACGACGTGGAGAAAGATATTATGCAACACGCTTGAGGGAATGATCTGAAAGCACTTACTGAACAGTTCAGGGAAATATTCACGCTGTCGATTACCACAGAAAATACCTCGGCTGTGAGAAGAGAGTAGAAAAGATTTTCTCTGGCAGTCGATAGCATGCCACATCAATCCAGAATATTCCTTCAGAAAACCCCGCTCTCCAAAAACAAGGTGCAGGTATCAGTCAGCAAACACATCTTCACACCAGTTTTACAAAATAAGAGTTCACTGGTCTTGTCAGCTCAGGAAACGCACAGAGCCGGGTTCTGTCAGTAGTGTTACAGCAGACGTCTGTGTGGAACAGAAGTGTGTACAGAGACCCGAGAAGCATTTAACACACTTAAGGAGTAGTTCAGCCGAAAATGATGTCTTGGTAAAAATGTCCTCACTCTCAGGCCATGCAGGATCAGGATGAGTTTGTGTCTTCATCAGGTTTGGAGAAACGTAGCATTGCATCAGTGTCTCATCAATGGATGCTCTGCAGTGAATGGGTGCCGTCAGAATGAGAGTCTGATAAAAACATCACAATAATCCACAGCACTCCAGTCCATCAGTGAACATCTGGAGACAAAAAAACCTTCAAACTTTCCGGCTACAATAGGAGTCCGCCATAATATCCATAATATTGTATTGTACAGTGAAAAAGTCATCTGGTCTGAATCAGGAGAGAAATCTGCACAAATTGAGCACTGTTTACAAGCCTAAACAAGTATGTGGCTGGATTTTGATGTGAGAGACAACAATAGATGCACTTTTTCACTGAAGAAAGCGTTATTATAGATTTATTATGGATTATGGACTTGTATTTTAGATGGAAGAAATGGTTTGATGATAAAAACCTGGATTGCTTGTGGATTATTGTGATGTTTTTATCAGCTGTTTGGACTCTCATTCTGACGGCACCCATTCACTGCAGAGCATCCATTGATGAGACACTGATGCAGTGCTACATTTCTACAAACCTGATGAAGAAACAAACTCCTCCTATTCTTGGATGACCTTTTTGATTAGAATTTCAGCAAATTTTCATTCCTGGGTGAACTATACCTTTAATGACTAAATTCCCATCAGGATTGCTGTATTTGACAAACACACACACACACACACACACACACAGTGGCCCAGCCACCAGTGTACATGAACACACACACACACACACACACACACACACAGACTCTTTTCCACATACACACTCACTTATGTCCTAAAAAGCTGCGACGAGATGCTTCCAGCAACAAATAATTTTTCAGTAATTACATATCAGTAACTTTGACATCATTCCCAGACTTCAACTGGTGTTACTTCATAGCTTTCATGACTTTACTATAATTCTGACGTGTGCAAAATCTTCTGTCGCCTTACGCTTCATTGCATCGCAGCTGCTAAAGACGGCGTGTCACACACAAACACAGGACGAACGCAGCAGGTCTCCGTCCTGGTTGAGTCCAGCACATCCAGGCTTGACCTTTGACCCCTGCACACCTCTAGAGTCCCTTAAGTGTCTCCTGAGACACATTACAGCGCGTCTCCTCCACGTTAAGGCAGGAAGGCACCTCATCAAGAGACAAACCAGTGTCTGAAGACTTCAGCGTTCACAGATCCAGCCTCGTTCTGCTGGATTCATGTCAGACCTCAGCGAAATATACATCTGTTAGTCCATCTATGTGCACCTGGGGAAGTAAAAGCCCATTGCTGCCATTAAACTGATTCTTAAAGGCACAGTTCACCATTATTCACTCACCCTCACGTTGTTCCAAAACTGAACAATTCATGAGCAGTTTAAGGCAAGCCACAAGAGTAAATAACAAAAAACTGAACTAATAGATATATATCATCATACTTGTTTTGCATTACAAGTTTTCTGAAATGTTGTTGCAAAAGATGCATTGTTAAATACACTGCATAAAACTAATTTCTTTAAAAATTTACAAATATCTAAACATCCTTAAATCAAGATACATGTAACTGAGATAAACAAGATATTAATACTGACTTTCTGTAAAATGTATCAAAATTATAATAAAATATCCACCAGTGAAAAAAAATAATATATATATATATATATATATATATATATATATATATATATATATATTCTTTTTTTCTTTAAATTAAGATAAATTTTTGTGCACTTTAAGAAATGTGGATAATTTTTCAGAAAACAAGATTTATCTAATTTAGCTTTTTTTTTTAGGTAAAAAAGTATCAAAAATGTTTGAAAAAATGTGAAAATGTGAATGTTTTTCCGAGTACAAATATAAAATTGTATTTAAAAATTAAATATTAGATTCACACTAATTTACATACATTTCCAAAACATTTAAAGAGTAAGGTTTGGGATTTCTCTTTAATAAAAATTTTTTGAAAATCCTGTTAGAATTATGTTTTTGGATTAAAATATATATAAAATATATATCAGGTGAATCATATATGAAAAAAAACCCTCAGTAAAATCAGAATACATTAATGTGTATTAATAAGAAAAAAAATGTATTGTTATGTATTGTTATCCAAAACTAGATAAAGTGAAATAAAATAAACACTTAAATGTGTATTTTAGATATTTTCTTTCCACTGGTGAACAGAAAAATGAAATTTGACTTGTTATGGAAGCAAAACAGGCCGAAATACAATGTTTTTTCCTGTCGTGTATTGCCTTGAAATAACATTTTGGAACCGTGGACCGTGAGTAAATGATGACTGTAGTTTTAATTTCAGGTGAACTGTCCCTTTAAAGACGCCGGGCAGACGGCAGGACACAGAAAGGGTGCGTGTCGATTAGTGATGAAGGCACAGGACGTCGTGTCTCAGTCTGTGTGTTCAGTGCTGTAGAGGGCGCTCCGGAGGAATAACAGGCACGGGTCGCCCTCCGATCGCCCTGTGTTCACAGTTCAGTGACGTGGAGCGGGTAACTCGGGGGCGGGTGAGTTGGTACAGGGGTTTTTAAGCGGTGCAGGTGGCATCGGTGGCACAGCAGGTGCCCATCCAGCGGGTAACAGCGATGCCCCTCTTCATCATTCAACTGCAGACCGCAATCCTGCAAAACATGTGTTTGAGAGAAATGAAGACAGGCCTTTTTTATGAATCATCACCAGTGTGGCTGAATCTTTTTAGACGGACGTCTGGAAACATCCAGAGGAAGAAATCCCGAACTGCAGTTTGGTCAGTAAATAAATGAACATGAGGCTCATTCAATCTCTCAAATCTGTCACAAGCTCATTTTTTTGTTCAAATTATAAATTGGAAGGCATATCTTCCTGTAATTTTTTTTATATATATAAATAAGTGACGTAAAACTAATCAATTAATTATTAATATGTAACATGATATTTTATTAAAATAAAAAAAATATACATTTTTATTGATAAAATACAATCCAATCTCGTTAAGAGTGTATGTTAAGTCTAAGATGTCTCTGGGTGTCTAAACCCTAAATATGTATATATTTGGTCTGTTTTTTGCTATTATTTGTTTTTTATTGTTAAATGTAATTTTCATATGTCATACTCTCATATCTCTGACTGTGATGGTTAAGTGTTATATTAGCTCAGATTTATTACTGTCAATCAAATAAAGCACGTTCGGATTGTTTTATAGTGTTTTAAAAAAGCAAAACAATTTAAAAATAAATAAATAAACGCATTGCAAAAAAATAAAATGTTCACTTCTGAAATAATTCCCTATTTATAATTACAAAAAAAATTTTTTAGGACTTGTAAGGTATTTAAAAAAACCACTTGCATATATTAAAAATATTACTAATATTACAATTCAAATACTGCAGCACCAAATCACTTTCATTAGCTAAAATAAATTAAGCTTTCCTCTGTAATAAGAGATTTTCTCTTTGAAAAATTAGTTTGAGTTAACATTTTACCTCTGGAATGTCATCATTCAGTGATTCACAATATTAATGCACATGCATACCTGTGCCATGGCCTAATAGACACACAAAAAACATCTTCATAACGCCCGGAGCGTAAGCATGACCCCTTGTTAAGTGCCATGTACCAGACGCGAGTGAATCACAGTGAAGAGTGATTTCACCATGAGATTGAACCTGAAACCTTTGAATTACCTCACAGTGATAGCATTCCACATGGTAATCTTTATCCATGGACACCACCCGTATGGTCTCCTCTGAACCCTACACACACACACACACACACACACACACACAACCTCTGTCAGGACAGTCCTGAAACCTCACATCAACACAACATCAGTCTAATGCATTTACCTGCACTGGGAGGATGGGCTGGTTACACGAGGCACATTTAGGAGCAAAAACCCTATAGAAAAACATTCAACACAGCACTAAACATGTTATGCATGAAAAATATGTCACGAAATATGATAAATGCATGGCTGTCACTCACGTGTGGTAGTCTTTCACACAGTAGATGTTGTTCTCCACATCCACGGTGAAAGGAACGCCGTCCAGACCCTCTTTACAAACCACACAGCGGAAACAGCCCGGATGATACGACTTACCCAGCGCCTGCAGGATCTACGACACACACACACACACACACACACACACACACACACACTGATGAGGCACAATCTAATAATAAACTCCTATTACAGAGACGATGCAGCTTTGATAAGCCATATTTGGTTGCATATTTACTTAAAATGGTCAAACTAAATTACAAGAGATTACAAGAGATCCTTCCTTCTCTGAGAAATGAGGGGAATAGTTATAGTGCAATACATTTAATCTCTCGTACCATCTCCATGATGAGGTGACCGCACACGAAGCATTTTTCTGCTGTCTGCTGGAACCCGGAGTACTACAGAAGAAAAAACACAATGCAACTCTAATGCAAGATCATATTTAATTTAGCATGATTTATTTTGTTTGTTTGTTTCTCCTGCTCAGCAAAAATGCATTTATTTGATGAAAAATACAGCATCATTCCTCCAGTCTTCAGTGTCACATGATCTTCAGAAATCATGAAAATATGAAGATTTACTGCTCAAGAAACATTTCTGATTATTGGTGAGGTTTACTTTTGTGTAAACTGTGCTACATTTTATTTATCAGGAAATTTCAAAAGAACAGTATTTTTTTAACAGAAATGCAAGCACTATATACAAAAAAAATTATATATTACATATTTTTATGAAAACTTTAAAAACATAAAAATATTTAAATATCTAAAAATATATAATAAATTTTAAACAACAAATAAAATTGTTATATATAAGTATTGATCAATTAAGTAATATTATAGTATATAAAATAATAATATGACAATTCCTGTCTACAGAAAATGACACTTGCAACAGTAGTGAAGCAGCGTCACTATTGAATGAGTCTCTAGGGGGCGCTCACGCTCTCTCTGTGCATCTGATTAAACACTTCAGACATCAGCCGAAGCAGGATTCCTGAGAGGAAGGTTCTCATGGTTCAGTGTGAGGTGTTGGAGACTTTCTTCAGACTTAGTACACCTTACAACATTCAGAGGTTGTTAATGGTGGACAGGGTGCAGGCGTCTGAAGTACAGAAACGACCCTGAGGGGAGCCATCTGTCCCAGCAAAAAAAGGGTTTTGACCTGGTCACAAGGGTGACACGGATTTGGAGCACATCCATTAGAGAAAGGATGTTCTCAAACATGCACTCAGTGGAAACGAGTGTTCCTCAGTCGCTCACGTCAACACAAGAAAGGGCTGACCACTTAACAGATGAAACAGATGAAACTGAAAATTATTATAATACTGTAATAAATACTAATAATAAAGTAATACATATAAACGATATAATAATTAATGGTACTAAATAAAAAAGAAAAAATATAATATGTATTTAAATATTACTAATTTGGACTACACTAACACTACAAAATAATGAAATAAACAATGCAAAAAATTATAAAAAATATTTGGAAAAGTAAAATATCTACAAATAATAGTAAATAACAGTAAAAAAAAGGTTTTTTTTTTAAATAATACTGTAATAAATACTACAAATAAAATACATATAAATTATATAATAATTAATGGTAAATAAAAACATTAAAATGACATAATATGTATTTAAATATTACTAATTTGGAAAAAAGTAAAAAAAATATAAAATGGTAATTTGTAATTTGTCCTGGCCAATATATGCGAATAAAAAACAAGCTCTTAAAATGCAAAAGATGATGTGTTAATAGCCCTGGCTAATATTTGATTATAAGTTAGTACATAAGTAAGTATTTACGATCTTCCCATTGCTCCACTGTGTGTGTGTGTGTGTTTAGAATAAGATGACACTGGAGTGAACAGGAGAAGTGGGCGGAGCTACAGCATCTGTTCTCCCAAGAGACTTCCATCCATCCATCCATCCATCACTAATGAGCACTAATCAATACAGCCCCAGTCTCCACCTTCCTCTTAGGAGACGTTCAATTAAATGAAGCACCGCAGCTCTCTGATCCTACAGCTGGTGTAACTCTAACCTACAGCGAGGACATATAGATCAGTCTGTGACTCTTTAACAGACTAATGCTTCACACTGTGTTGAAATGACTGTAATTATGAGATTCTGAGCTGTTCACATGTACAGTTTCTATAGCTACACTTTTAATGTCTAAAATTGGCTTCGCTGTCAATGACGGTAAAATAAATATTTAGTCACTATATTAAATGATCTCTGCATGTTCTTGCAAGATATTTAAGACAAAAGCACATCAAAAACAACATTTTACTGTGACACATCGAGCATTGCTGTTCAAAAGTTTGGGATCAGTAAGATTTATTTATTACAATATTCAGGGCATTTTTACAGCATTTTTAGTCAAATAAATGCAACCCTGGCGAGCAGAAGATTAGTAAAATAGTCAATTACTGTACATCTGTTTGATTATAACTGTGATACTCACCAGGAAGTCTTCCTCACAGTAAACCTTTCCATTGACATTATAGAAAGCCTTTCCTCGTAGCCTCCGTCCTGAGGGAGAAACAAAATATATAATTACTTGAATTACTGAGAAAATCATCTTTAAAGTTGTCCAGATTAATTCTTAGCAATGCATATTACTAATCAAAAAATAAGTTTTGATGTATTTATGGTAGAAAATGCACAAAATATCTTCATGGAACATGATCTTTATTAAATATCCTAATGATTTTTGGCATAAAAGAAAAATGTATAATTTTGACCCATTCAATGTTTTCTTGGCTATTGCTAATGAATTGCTGGAATGAACCTCCTAATGTAATAATAATAATAATAACAATAAATACTAATAAACTAAATACTACACTCAAATAAATTGAATACTAAATGTTAATACAAATAAAAATATTATTAAGGAATAATGAAAGTTTTTGTCCTTGTTTTAATTTGGTTTGTTTCATTTTCATTTGATTTAAATATAAATTTAAGTTTTCTGCATTCATAAGAAAAACTAAAACATATAGACATAACAGAATACATAACAGGAAAAATAAACACTTAATAGGGCCATATAGTTTATAAATATGTATTTATAAATTCAACTAATTACAGTAGATATACTTTTTGACTTTAAAAAAAACTTTTAAAAAAATACAATTTTTTTTTTATGGAATCCAAAAAAAAGGTAAACACAAAATTTGATTAACATAAAACAGAATTTGAGAAAAAAATTAATAATAATGATACTAATATAAACAATTATTTAACTTGTGATAAATTGTTTAAGTTTCATGATTTCGATTTATTACTCATGCTTTTTGATTACTAAACTAAAACAGAATCCAGACATATTAACACAGGAAAAATATAAATATTCAGTCACTATATTAAATGATCAGTAAGATTTATTGATAAACAATTAAACTTTTATTTATCAAGAGCATATTAAACTCATCAACAGTGACAGTAAACACATTTATAATGTTACAAAAGAATTATAAAAAAATAATAATAATAATAAAAACAAATATATATATATATATATATATATATATATATATATATATATATATATATATATATATATATATATATATATATATTTTTTTTTTTTTTTTTTTTTTATTATTATTTTTTTTTTTTATTATTATGTAATAAATTTAATAAATTGTTTAAGTTGCATGATTTCTATTAAAACTGAGTCCAGACATATTAAAACAGGAAAAGAAATGTGGAATCCAGAAAAAAAAAAAAAAAAAAAAAAAAAGATTTCTTAGGGCTGTATCTGGTTGTTTCTCATGTGACTCAGATGGTGCGTTTCTGTCTATGAGGTTATCTCGGCTTATCTTTATGCTGCTAGTCTGACTGCACGAGACTAGGACCCCTGTATCGCATTCAAACACACACAAAAACCACCAAACGCTCATCTTTCTCTCTCACACACAGAGTTCATAAATCAGTCTGACCCTTTTCCCCATTCCTTAATTTACAGCGCTCGAGGCCGACATCTCGTTTCTTTTCACAATCTCACAATTTATGCACTTGCCACATTCAAACAGCCAGCGGCCCGACAGAGAAACGAACCCTCGACTTAATTCAGAGTGATAAAGCACGGTTCACACGCAGATGCGAGGAAAGGCTTTCAATTATTGATGCAGAAGCCCTGTGTTCACCTTCTGGGCCATAAAACAGGTGAAAAAATCCCCTAGAGGAGGAACATGAGAACGTTTTTTTCATTCATTCCCTTGCAACATTTTACTGTAGGTGTTATCTGTACGCACCAAGGGTCTGAGAGTAATGCAATGACAAATAAGCAGAGTTTGACTTTTGACTTTGACATGGAGTTTTGCACCATCGAGAACCACTTTGGCGTGTAATAAAAAGGTGCAAGTAATCAGGATTTGATTTTAAAACAACTGAGATGGCAATTAAAGAGGAGGATGTTTGTAGACGTGTGTACACACAACAAACGACGCTGAGATCACGGAGATTTCTGGAGCTGACAAATGTCTGGGGAGGGCCAGATTCCCAACACAAAAACAGAGAGAGACAGAGAGAGGTCTGAGTAAATGGGGACATTCTTTGAGCCTGAGGTCACCGGCTGGTCCCAATGCCCCCCCTCCACCAAACAGAGAGAGAGAGAGAGAGAGAGAGAGGAGAAGAAAAGAGAGAAAGAGGGGGAGGGATGGCGAGATTCCTCCAGCCTTTGTCAAAGACTGCGGCCACAGTCAACTACATCTACACTGAAAACACTGGTTATATGCAGCAAACTTTAAGTTAATGTGTGGCAAATGTGTAGCTCTTCACTGGTGTGATGAGCTTGCAGCAAATCTTTGGCACTTTTAGTGCTATTAAACTTATCACTGAACTGAAATTGTTAATTATTTCAATACACTGCAACAAAAAAAATTCAGTATTTTTGTGCACACACACATCTACATGTTCTTAAATCAAGAGTCATTTACAGAAACATTGCATTAAATTTGGTTTTCTTAAAAATGTGTCAAAGTTTTAAATGAGAAAAAAGGTATCTGCCAATGGGACAAGTAAAAATTTTCTTTGAATTAAGGTTGAGATACTTTTCCTTGCTTTAAGCAAAAAGTAGCAAAAATGGTATCAATTGTTCGTAAAATAACACTTAATATCTCAAGTCATTTTGCTAATCAAGTCTTAGATATCTGTGCTTTAAAGCGCAATAAAAATACTGAGTAATCTTTTTTTGCACTGTAGTAAATATAAAAACATTGACAAAAAAAAGCTTTCAATAGGCCATTTTAACAGACTGTGATGTTCCTATAGTTTTTAACATTATACAGTATTGTTCAAAATAATAGCAGTACAATGTGACTAACCAGAATAATCAAGGTTTTTAGTATATTTTTTATTGCTACGTGGCAAACAAGTTACCAGTAGGTTCAGTAGATTGTCAGAAAACAAACAAGACCCAGCATTCATGAAATGCACGCTCTTAAGGCTGTGCAATTGGGCAATTAGTTGAAAGGCGTGTGTTCAAAAAAATAGCAGTGTCTACCTTTGACTGTACAAACTCAAAACTATTTTGTACAAATTTTTTTTTTCTGGGATTTAGCAATCCTGTGAATCACTAAACTAATATTTAGTTGTACGACCACAGTTTTTTAAAACTGCTTGACATCTGTGTGGCATGGAGTCAACCAACTTGTGGCACCTCTCAGCTGTTATTCCACTCCATGATTCTTTAACAACATTCCACAATTCATTCACATTTCTTGGTTTTGCTTCAGAAACAGCATTTTTGATATCACCCCACAAGTTCTCAATTGGATTAAGGTCTGGAGATTGGGCTGGCCACTTCATAACATTAATTTTGTTGGTTTGGAACCAAGACTTTGCCCGTTTACTAGTGTGTTTTGGGTCATTGTCTTGTTGAAACAACCATTTCAAGGGCATGTCCTCTTCAGCATAGGGCAACATGACCTCTTCAAGTATTTTAACATATGCAAACTGATCCATGATCCCTGGTATGCGATAAATAGGCCCAACACCATAGTAGGAGAAACATGCCCATATCATGATGCTTGCACCTCCATGCTTCACTGTCTTCACTGTGTACTGTGGCTTGAATTCAGAGTTTGGGGGTCGTCTCACAAACTGCCTGTGGCCCTTGGACCCAAAAAGAACAATTTTACTCTCATCAGTCCACAAAATGTTCCTCCATTTCTCTTTAGGCCAGTTGATGTGTTCTTTGGCAAATTGTAACCTCTTCTGCACATGCCTTTTTTTTAACAGAGGGACTTTGCGGGGGATTCTTGAAAATAGATTAGCTTCACACAGACGTCTTCTAACTGTCACAGTACTTACAGGTAACTCCAGACTGTCTTTGATCATCCTGGAGGTGATCATTGGCTGAGCCTTTGCCATTCTGGTTATTCTTCTATCCATTTTGATGGTTGTCTTCCGTTTTCTTCCACGTCTCTCTGGTTTTGCTCTCCATTTTAAGGCATTGGAGATCATTTTAGCTGAACAGCCTATCATTTTTTGCACCTCTTTATAGGTTTTCCCCTCTCTAATCAACTTTTTAATCAAAGTACGCTGTTCTTCTGAACAATGTCTTGAACGACCCATTTTCCTCAGCTTTCAAATGCATGTTCAACAAGTGTTGGCTTCATCCTTAAATAGGGGCCACCTGATTCACACCTGTTTCTTCACAAAATTGATGACCTCAGTGATTGAATGCCACACTGCTATTTTTTTGAACACACCCCTTTCAACTAATTCAACTAATTGCCCAATTGCACAGCCTTAAGAGCGTGCATATCATGAATGCTGGGTCTCATTTGTTTTCTGAGAATCTACTGAACCTACTGGTAACTTGTTTGCCACGTAGCAATAAAAAATATACGAAAAACCTTGATTATTCTGGTTAGTCACATTGTACTGCTATTATTTTGAACAATACTGTAAACCTAGTCTTTTATATATATTTTTTTCTTTTAAAAAAATGTAAAATAAAACTATAATAATTATAAAAATAATTTTTCTTTTTTCTATTTATATCATCATTCTATTTTCATTAATGAAATGTATAAAGATTTATGTTTAGTTTTTTTTTTGCTTTGAATTACAGAAAACTGATTGAACGCGAATAGAGCGTCTGGTGCGAACTATTTCAATGTTAAGTAAATGTAAAGACGCGTTTACGCACATCTGGAGGTCTCGCTGCACGAATGAAGCATTTATCGCGGCACAGTAGATGCGAATTGACGTGAACAGAATGACATGAATTGAGCGCCTGGCGTGAATGGTGCTTTTTATGCATTTATGCGTTTGACGCAAATTCGCGTCTGATGCCCGAGTTGAAAAACGTGAACTTTGGCGTCATTTCGCGCCGCGTTAACCAATCAGGAGCCTGCTCAGGAGTCACTCATTAAACATGGAGGAACAGCTGATATTGTCAATGAGCAGTACCTAATCAATGTAGTCAAAGTAGTCAATTCTCGGAACTCGGACGCGCTTCAATTTCACTTCAAACTCTTGCTTTTTACACGCGTCTATTTCCGCTCTAGACGTGCGAATGCACTCAAAATGTTCAAGCGGCAAACTAGACGTGAATTTGACACTATTTGCGTTTGTCGTAAACGCAGCATAATACAATGTTTGAGGGAGTGACAGCTGTTCTTTCTCTCTTTTGACCAATGTAATCAATCTCTTGATATTTTTCCTCTTTTGGAAAGACAGAAACCAATCATGGATTTTTTCCTTTTGCTATATAGAGCAAATGGAAATGCAAAAATGACATTTGTTGCATTTTCCATGGAAGTTTACCAAACTATGATGGCTTCTGCTTCTGAGAAGCTCGGGAATGTGAAAAGGCTCGATTGACCACTATTATTTTTTGTCATTTTTCACTCACATGCATCTCTTCTGACATATTCATATGCAAGAAAAAGAACCGCTCCAAACACAAAACGACTATGATCATCTAGTAGAAAAGGCAGAAATCTCATTTTGTTAAAGCGTTCAGAGGCTGATATGATTTTTTCATTGTAATATGACTGACTGTTAGTACATTAGAGCACACAGCTGCTGGGGAATGCTGGGTAATCTGTCTCGAGCATAATCAAAGATCCAGAGATGGCAAACACACGAGAGAAACAGAGCGCAGCACTTTAAACAGATTAAACAGAAAATACAGCATGCTCAGCACAATAAAGAATAAACAAACGCATATGATTTAAAACAAAACGATAAGAAAGATGGAATGATAGTAGATCAACAGAATTATAGACCAATCCATGGACTGCCCGACAGAATGATTGATATATAGATAAAATGACAGACAGAACAAACAAACAAATGATAAACGTAAACAGAAGCAAGCAAATGATAGGTATACAGAATGAACAACAGATAGAAGAAAAGACCGAATGATAGGTGGACAAAACAAACAATTAATTGATGGAGCAAATAACAGGTAGACAAAAGAAACGAAAGAAAAATGAGTAGAATGAGCGAGCGAATCATAAATAGACTGAACGAACAACAGGGAAACAGAAGAAATGAATGAAAGATAGACAAAAGAACCAAAGGAGTGATAGGTAAACAGAATAAACAAACAATAGTTAGAATGAACAAATAAAATGATTGACAGAACGAACGAACGAATAAAACGATTGGTAGACAGAAAAAACAAACAATAGACAGAATGAACAAATGATAGTTAGAAAAAGAACAAACAAATGACAAGTAAACAGAATAAACACAATAGTTAGACAAAACGAATGAACAAAAGATAGAAACAACGAACAAACGAAGAAACAAACAATAGTTAGACAGAATGAACAAACAAACAATAGACAGAACGAACAAACGATAGAAAGAACAGGCAAATTAAGAAACAAACGATAGTTAGACAATGCACAAACAAATGACAAGTAAACAGAATAAACACAATAGTTAAACAGAACGAACAAACAAACGAAAGACATAACGAACGAACAAACGACAAGTAAACAGAATAAACACACAATAGTTAAACAGAGCGAACAAACAAACGAAAGACATAACGAACAAACAAACGACAAGTAAACAGAATAAACACACAATAGTTAAACAGAACGAACAAACAAACGAAAGACAAAGCGAACAAACAAACGGCAAGTAAACAGAATAAACACACAATAGCTGAAATGAAGAAATAAAATGATAAACAGAATTGATAAATAAAACGATAGTTAGACAAAACGAACAAACAACAGTTAGAAAGAACAAATGAACAAATCTTAGGTAGATAGAATGATAAAACAAAAAAAGGTAGACAGGACAAACGTCAGGTGGACAGAAGATACAAACAAATAACAAACAATAGATAGATGAAACGAATAAACAAATAGAATGTCAAAGCGACAGACAGAATGACAGACAGACAAGGCCTCAAAGTTTTAATTGCATATGCTTCTGAGTTTAAATCTGTCAAGCAAAATAATGTTGTTCATAATGCACAAAATACTGGAAGAAAATCCAAAATATTGAATTGGGAGTGGTGTTTAGTATGAAGACACACACACTGGCTCAAGACCATGTCCGACAGCTTATCAGAATTCAATCCTGGTCCTAGCCCATCTTTTTTTTCCCCTTCTCCCAAAACAGCTTATAGTACTGTTTACTACTTTATTTTGTCAGGTCCACGACATACTGAGTATAAGCAACTTTGCAAGTATATGTCAACTTATTCTACTAACCATAAATGTAACCTAACGGTCTACTTTGAGAGATCGTAGACATGTAGTTGCAAAGCTACTTATAGTTAGTAGAATGTCTAAAGTGGACTATCGAAATAAAAGTGTAACCAGACACTGTATCGCTGCTGACCCATAAGCGCCATCTGCTGTCAGAGAACAAATCTGCATCTCATTCAGACCAGTTTTGTTTTGTGCAGATGTTTTATGTAGCATAATTTCTATTCTGTTTATGCTTCAGATTTTAATATTATGCAATCTGAATTTAAATCAGAAACTGCTCATGTATACAGCATCTCTATTTGTATCATGGTTAAAATAAAGTGGTTGCAGTTTTAAGATATTTTTGATGACAGAATGAGATCAAGAGAGTTTCAGATTTCCTTCTATTGACTGGCTTAGTAACTACCACTTTGAAGCTTCAAAAACATCATAAAGAGTTCAGAAAACTAATCCATATTAATCGATTGGTTTAGTCCAAAAAGACTTAATTAACTTAACAATCGATCGACCCTCTTCAGAAAGTTTTAACTAAACCTCTCGATAAATATGGATTCATTTTCTGACCTCTTTATAAAGCTTTTGAAGTGGTAGTTACAAAGGCAGTCAATGGAAGGAAACCTGACAGCATTCTGTCATCAAACAGATATTTATTTGTTTTCCGAAGATGAACGAAAGTCTTTCGGGTTTGGAACGACATGAGGGTGAGTTATTAATGACAGAATTTTCATTTTGGGGTGAATTAACCCTTTAATTTCTAGACCTGCAGACAGATTTTTAAAAAGACAAACAGATGGATTGAATGAATTAATGACGGAGTAAACAATAGACCTAGACCTAATTATGGATCTAATGATCCAGTCTAAAAAACAAATAATTTTTTTG
The DNA here is from genome assembly GCF_023724105.1 of Carassius gibelio. NCBI lineage: Eukaryota > Metazoa > Chordata > Actinopteri > Cypriniformes > Cyprinidae > Carassius > Carassius gibelio. Next base: position 1,430,088 of record NC_068413.1, on the reverse strand, counting down.
TGCATTGAGAACAAAGCCTATGTGTCTTTATTGCTCCTTTCCTGAAGCTGAGAAAACACGCACACACACACACACATACACACACACTCCTGTCCACATCAAGAGAACAAGCAGGTCTTTATCATCTGCAGGTGGCTTCGCCCCAGTGCATCATGGGATGCTGGAGGTGATGAGTCACTCAAAGGGTGTATGTACATGTTCGGGAATTCACATCCAGACTGTAGTCAGTGTGTGTGTGTGTGTGTTACTGTAAAGAGGGGAATTTTAGTCTGTGGTTCAGAGCATGTGCAGGCCTGCTGGTCACACACATGCTCTTCTGCCCTTTCTCTCTCGCTCTCTCTCTATATATATATATACTGTTCGTTTCATCTATTCTTCTCTTTCACCACATGTTAATGTATATTTTATGTGCTTCACAGGTAACACAAACAACTGCACTGAGTCTGACTGCAAGGCATATGAAAATAGCGACAAATAAACTGTTGAGTAAATCTTCTTGGTTCAAATATGTCACATTTTATCAATTACATACTGATGATACTACTAAATTAAGTATTAAGTTTAGAAGTATTTTTATGGATTTAAAAAAAAGTGTTTTTTTATGGAATTTTCATCTCACGGTTCTGGCGATTTCCCCCTCACAGTTGTGAAATATTAATGCAGATAAATAATTAAATATAAATAAATCAGTTTTTTAACCAAGTTTTCATAGTTTTAACACTGACAGACTAAATATTTACAAATTTATTTGGCTTGCTTTCAGTATTCTAAATAAATAGATGAATAAAAAATGTAATTAATTAAAATAATTCTTTTCAAATTGAAATTAGATTGTAAAATCATGTCAAAAATAGTCATTAGCACATGGTTGTGTAATGTGCAAACTATTTTTTGGGTTGAACTCAATCTAAAAATAACTAGGTCATGACATATACCATTATTATGACATAGGACTGACAGATTTCTCAAAAAAAAATAAGGTTAAGAAAACAATCCTCACTGAACTGTTTTTTTAAAGCCTCATTCTCAAACCTTTAAAGCAACACATGGTTTATGCTCCATCTACTTCACTCTTAAAACATTACAGCAGCTCATGATTGCACTGAAGTACTTTAAGATCAACCACAGCAGCTTATTCATCACAGATAATCCAAACATCAACAAACACACTCGAACGTCACGATAAAGAGCTCCTGTGAACTTCAGAAACCCATTATGCCCTTAAAGAGGCTTCCAGTTCCTCCCAGACCGCATCCGGTTTACTGGCCCGCTTTCTTTCGCCAAACAATACGTTTACAGCAAACGGCTAGCATTACGTGTAAATTATCTGCAGTGGCTGTAAAGCGTGAGGAAACAGTATCTGTGCGGAGGGGAAGAGAGAATGAAAGAGAGAAAGCTGAACAGCAGTTGTGTTCTACAGTACTGCCGTGATTTCTCTCTGTCTCGCTTACAGAGAAAACAGGAGAACCGAGGACGCGTCAGGCACACACACACACACACACACACACACATACAGTGCTCCCATGGACAGAAACACTGATCAGGACAAACATGACACCCTCAAACACATTCATAAACATGCTTTTCTACAGGAGTGAGTCTATACATGTGGCACGTGATCTTTGCCATTCAACAAACCACAACAAAACTTCCATTTTAGTTACACAATTCTCATTAATTGCACAAATCTCTCATTTTAGATGCATCCTTCTCATTAATTATCTGCACATTTCTCTTATTTTAGATGCAAAAGTCAAAATATATGTATAGTTCTCCAATTGTAGATGCAAAATTCTCATTATATGCAAAAATCTCTCATTTTAGATGAAATTTATAAATAAAAAACATTAATGCATAATTCTCTCATTTTAAATGCATAATTCTTATTAAATGCACTTTTTTTCAGATGCACAAGTCTAAATAAATGCATAACTATCCCGTTTTAGATGCATAATTCTCATTGCATGCACAATTATCTAATTTTAGAGGCAATTTATTTATTTTTTTAAATGCACAATTCGCTAATTTTAGTTGCATAAGTTTAAATAAATTCATAACTCTCCCATTTTAGATGCACGATTCTCATTGAATGCACAATTCTTCAATTTTAGATACATAACTCTGAATTTTGATGCATAGTTCACATTAGATGCATCATTTTCATTACATGCAAAGTTCTCTCATTTTAGTTGCATAAGTTTAAATAAATGCACAATTCTCTCATTTTAGATGCATAATTCTCATTACATGCAAATTCCTCACATTTTAGATCCTCAACTCTCATTTTAGATGCATAGTACACATTAGATGCATAATTCTCATCCTCACATTTTATATGCATAATTCTCAATAAATGCACAATTCTCAAATTTAATTTGCATAAGTCTAAATAAATGCATATATCTCCAATCTTAGTTGCACAATTCTCATTAAATGCACAATTCTCCCATTTTACATGCATAATTTTAATTAAATGAATAATTCTACTTAGAAATATGTTGATAAAAAAATTATTTGTACACTCAGTGCTGGACCAAAAGGCCAGCATGCTTTAGACATCAAATACACAACAGAGCATTGGTGTCAGCAGATGTCCATCTAGTCTTTTGCTCCAGCAGCGACTGTACAAATCATGAACATATTTCTTAACATTTAAGTAGAATTATGCCTCTACAATGGGACATTTATGCATTTTGTGTGTGTGTGTGTATGTCACTCACCGCAGGAGCAGCAGGTGAAGCAGTTTGTATGATACAGGTTCCCCATCGCCTGACACGCTTGACTCGCTCCATACACACCTTTACCACACTTCACACAGATACCTGGAAGAGACAGACACACAGACAGCTGTCAGGATCACAGACAGATGTGTTCTGTGAGGAGGAATCATAGACTGTAAGAAAAGATGGACTTCCTCTCGCTATAGAAAAGTGAAGCCAAAACATTCTCAGTACAGCCGTTAAATGTAATGTGATGTAAATATAAGGGCGTTGGAACGACGCATGTGCATTGGCTAGTCTAGCCTGAAAAATAAGCTTTTTAAATGATATTTGAGCATAAGAATCATAGATTTAAGGATTCCTCCATTGATTAAGACATGATTTGGTCTTGTTTGAGCTAGCCGGAAATGTGTTGTAAATATGGCTTTCCTTGAAAGGGACTTTGGTTATATATATCTGCTAGCGTTGACATTGGGTCTGTGGCATATTAAAGTGTCCCTTGTAAATAAACTATTAAATTAAAAGGGTTTACAACATATTTTCAAGTTCTTAGAAATGTACTCTTTGCATTCATATTGGTTTTTATAAAAATCTTCATACAATTTTGGTTTTTATAAAAATCTTTATACATTTTTTTCTTTATACAAATTAAAGAAAAATGCTGTTTAATCAAGCAAAAAATATTGAAATATTTTTCTTATGTCTTAAGTATGTGAAAGTACATATATATATATATTAATAAAAAATTACTTTATATATATATATATATATATATATATATATATATATAAAATATTTTTTATTATTATAATATATATATATATATATATATATATATATAATTTCCAAAATAAAAACCCTACTCTGAGAGTCACTTCATAAGCATTTTACCATTTGATTTGAGTAAAACTAGCATCATATCATATACATACACAGGAATATAAAGGTATTCACAGCAACCCATCAAAATAAAAGTTTGGTTTAACTTGAAGATACTGTGCCAGAAATATATCACTATTAGTACTGCGACTAAAATTATTCAACTTTAATTTCATTTAAGAATAATAACATAATAAATAAAAAATCTAATGGAATTAATGTTTTATTCTCTTTCATTTGATAACCGGAAAATTTTAAATCCATAACACAGAATTTCTGAAAAAAAGGAAAAGAAAAATCACAAAACTATTTTAAGAATAAATTTGAATAAATTAAGTTGTTTTATAGATTCAATTAATTAGACTTGCTAAAACAGAATTTGGTAAGAATAAAACATTGAGAGAAAAATCAAAGTGCCCTATCATAGTGATTAGTTGATTTGAAGTTCAAAAGTTCATCAGTCAGTCTTGTTATGGATCAAGTGCTCGGCATCATGGGAGAGTGAGTCAGCAGCACTAATGCCTCACGCACATGTCGTCCTCCGCAGGGGTCACATTCCTCACCGCGGCCACGGTCAACACCTAGAGATGGTCAGACAGGACACAACATCACCCCAGAGACGGCCATGAACGACGGCGAACATGACACATCGCTCATCAATCTCCCAACAGTGTGTTTTAAATCTCACATCTCACTGAGTGTAATTCAGCACTCGGTGATTTAAGAAAAACTCGTTTAAAAGCCCAATTAACATAAAACCAGTTTGTGCATGTGATAACAGGCTCTAGAACAGAAACACTCATCAGATAAGCTCTCGGTGACTTCACGGTTAACTCATCGAGATAATTATAGAGTCGTCGAGAGGGAATTTCATGTACCAGAATCCAGCACTTCTGATCTAATCGTGTTTGTCCCGTCAGGGGCTGGATTTATCTACATCGGTGTGGTGTATAAACCTCCACAACTGCACACCAAATCAGACACTAGACACCCCAGAGAACCAGAGACAGCAAAAATAGGGTTAATCAAATATTGCAACAAAAAAAAATCAGGATTATTTTGGTTGATACTGAGATCATGATTACTTTGGAAACATTATGCTTTTATTGAACTTTTAGGCCTAAAGCTTTTTTTTTTTAACTAATTAATTTCCCTGAACTTTCCAGAAAAACTGAAAATAAATAAAATAATTTATGAAAAAAGGTCATTTTTTTATAAAAAATATAAATAAAAAATAAAAATAATATAATAATATTTTAAATATGAACTACATATAAAAATAAAATAATAATCATATAATAAAAAAACTATAATTTTTTTAATTTAATTTTTAATAATTTTAATTATTTTCAATTTTTTTTTTTAATTGAATATAATAATACAAAACAAAAATAAAAGTATAAATAATTCAGATATAAGATCATAAATAATATAAACTATATAAACAAAAATAATAACAAATAATACACGAAGTAATATAAAATATAAATAATAAATAAACTCCATCAAAATAGGTTAAGATGAGTTTTGTTGTTGTTGTTGTGCTCCGCTGTAAAGGAAAGGCTGTGCTGAATTTAGAACACAAAACAAAACAAGAGCATCACTGTGGCACTTTTTTATAAAGTAATTCAAAATAAACTATGATTAATCATTAATCTTTAATATTAACAGCACTAGTCTTTCAACAGTGTCATTGTTTTCCGTTCAGTTGTTCTGTAGGTTAGTCTATCAGCTGTAACCACGTCTTATCATTGTCCATCTTGTTTTTTATTAGCAGCATTTATTATCAGTTTTTCAATAGCTGGATAAACAATTAGACTACCTGACAAAAGCTCCAGCAAGACTGCGTGAGATGCAAAATAACTAAACTTACATATAAAGGACTGTCGCGTTCTATAGAACATTCCTTTTTGTTGTGAAATGGCGAAATCTCAACCGTTAATGCCACACTTACTTACTCACCTCGGCAGCTGAAAAACAAGTTTCCAGGTGAGTGTTAGCAAGAACTAATCGAGCGGTGACTTATTAACACGTTCATCTGACTGTAACACAGTCTGTTAATCCTCATTATAGAGCGGCTCAGGTTTCGGTCTCAAACATCTTCCTCGGCCGACCAAATCAGGGTTACTTTAGTGCAACTGAGATACTTTTATAAGTAATATTAATATTTAATTTCAATTCAGGTGTGTGTTTTTGAAAAAAAAAAAAAAAAACATTTTTGTCAAAGCCTGGAAAAAATGCACTGCAAGTAGAGATTATTGGCTAATGTGCATCTCTTGTCCCTAAAAAACCATTATATATATAAATAACCAACATTATTATAATAAAGTAACCATCTGTACCAAAAAAACTAATGTAACAAATCCTCACACATTGCAAACAATACAAGAACACATGCCTCAGTTTTATAGACTCTTCCAATCCCAATAAATAACTAGTAAAGAACCATAAAATAATATGCATACAGGTTCGGTTTATTTTGAGCTAGTGCTTAACCATCAATGTAAAAGTCTTTATATCATGTATTACTTTAAACTCATTTGACAACATATTCCAAATTCCATATTCCGTTTTCCAATTTCACATATGAATTTTTTTTTTTGTAAAATTAAGCATATGCCATTTCTTTAAAATATGGCAGTGATGCCATTGATTTGGCTTTTAATCCATACATTTTAAAGCCAGAGTCTCAACAATGTTTTTTTCTTACTGATCACGTTTCATACACTGAAAAAAAAAAAACGTTTCAAAACATTGGATTGATTTTTATGCAACGCTATGGGTAAGTTATGTATTTTTCATTAGCTCAAGTAAAAATATATAGATGTCAATCATTACCCTAAATATATATTTTTTTTTTTCAGTAGACAGGTTTATATATTTTTTAATGAATTTTATTACATGTTAATTTTAATGAGAGCAGTATTAAAATAAATGAATGAATGCACCTAATTTGCCTTAAACAAATGTTACAATGTTAGACATTTACACTACTCTCTTAAAAATAAAGATGCTGCACGATGAAGAACCTTTTTTGTCTAAATGGTTCCATAAAGAACCTTTAACATCTGAAGAACCTTTCTGTTTCTCAAAAGATTCTTTGTAGTGAAAGGTTCGTCAGATTCTAAAAAGGTAAGAAAGAGACGGTTTTTAAACAACCTTTGAGTGAAAGGTCAATTGTATTGCAGTATTCAAACAATAAATACCGTTTTGGCATTCGAAGGTAAGTTAATTAAAGAAAGAGTACAACTTTACAATCCTCAGTCAGTGTTATTCGGCCACACAAAGACGTTAATGTAACAAACAATTCATGTAACATCACATTTATCTCAGAAAACATATTCAGTGACCATAAACTTGTTAGTCAGAAAAATAAACTGCAGAAAGGAGCATTTAGCTAAATATATGCACCGTAAAACACATTCATTATTATTTTTTACTGTTCTTTAATGTTTTATGTTTGAATAAATCCATCCAAGTTTTTACGATTGCCACCATTTAAATATTTCTACTTCTACTAAAAACTAAATAATTGTAACTTAATTATTAATGTAATGTAATTTAAGCAGTATAGCACAAATCAGTTCACAATTTTAGTAATGTAGTACCAACTGACTCCTATGTATATTATACTGCATTAGTTGAGAGATTTTTTATTTTTTTTGCATGAACTGCACTTGATATATATCCAAAATAATCAATACTGAATCAGTAATCGAATCGCAAACTTGTGAGTGAGAATCAAATTGAATTGTGAATTCAAGCCCTAATTAAAACGACATTAAGTACATATCTGTGCACAGTTATCGTCCGAATATCTCTGAAAATGTGCAGTTTTGAGAAATCAACCTGCAGATGCTCACTTTAACAGGCATTTACTGAGCACGTTGAAAAATATAGATAACTGGAAGAATGGATAAAGGTGTATTGTGAACAGCAGCGAGAGATTCCTCCAGACGAACTCCCCTGACCTGATACACACTGGTACCACTTCCTCTGTACACACCGTGAACCACAAATCCTGATAACGGCTCACTCAGTCTGCTCCAGAAACAAGCTTTATTTCACACAAGGCTAAAGATTGGTTGAGTTTGGACGAGGGATGGTCGGGCGGGTGATTTTTCAGATTGATTGATTAATTTAAGTGTAATGTTTCGTGTGCACAAGACGCTGCAAATGATGCAAGATGTGAGTGCATCAGTCAAAACACGTCTATCAAGTACATTAACATAAAAAAAGTGGATAAGCAGTGCAGTGGAATGAAAAAAAAAACCTGTAATAAATACTCCTGTATGTTTGATATTTCATGTTTACGTGATGCTGACAGGCAGAAAGATGCTTTAACTGTTAAATATCTTTAGTGACTTATTTTATACATGTTGTCGTTGTTTATTACTTTTTCCTCATTGATGTTTGTTTTTCAAACATGCTATTTCATATTCTATGTACTGTACAGATTTGATGTTTGTTTTTTTATGTTGAAACTGACGTAATTTCTGATTATGTTAAGCACTTTGAACGGCATTTTAATGTTGATAGTTGCTATATAAAGTTTATTATTATTATTATTAATAGCTAAATACTGGTGTTAGTCATTTTGTGTTTTATTTGCCTAAACTTTTGACCTCTAAAACTGAATCTCTACATTTTGGCTAAGAAATATTCAGCATTTTTCTTAATTTACAATATTTCTGATTATATAGGATTTTGTGAGTTTGTGCAAACTTTATATGTTATTATCTTACGCATCTTTTCTGCATTTGTTTTATATTTCTATAATGTTAATCACTTCAGGTCAACGTTCTTTAACCAGATAGTTTTGCTAATTTTTGAATCAAGAAAATGTTACATACATCACATGTTTTTAAGTTGACTAGTTAGGCCTAAACATAAAAAAGAACCCAAATTGATGATTTAATTCACTTTTTTGCACCAAATCAAAATGATGCATCGCTAGACTTTTGGCCAAAAAAACAGAAACGACGGCGAGCAAAGTCTCATTCTGTGTTTATTTTAAACCAGATCCTGAATCCCGAGTGTCTGTGTGGATGCACGAAAGGTCAGAGGTCAGCTGATTCAGCACTAAAGCAGGCAAATAACACAGCTCTTCAGAGCGATAAAAGAAAGGTGTTCGATTCTGCCCTAACTCTGAGAAACCCAAATGTAAGCAAAGCTACTTTTGGACGTTTCTGTGTCCTGTGCGTGTTTGTGTGCACATGTGCGGCCTGAGATGATTGTTATTCTAAGCAGGTGATCAGTGTTGACCCCCAGCAGCTGCGTCTGGCTGCAGAGACAAACGCTGCGTGCCAAGAGTCTGGTGCTGAAGCGCCACCCCACCGACAGCCTAATCGCTCACCAGAATCAACGCAAATTCAAACAGTCCTGCATTATTTGTGATTACATTTAAATGCAAAGCCAAAAAAAATGCAATCTTTTAAAATAAAACAATTAAGACCCAAAATTCAGAACCAATCAAGCTTATTCTGTCGGGCTGAAAAATTTAAGTGAGCACTCTGAAGGGTGCATGGTAATGAAGTGCACATTCAGTTAAACATACAGAAGGTTATTCATGTTTTTTTTTAAAGATGACTAAAAAACAATTAAACTTGTGTCGTCACAGATACTCAAGTCACCCCAAATTAATGTTTTGCTTTAATTTACCATATATTTTTGGCTGTGAAACACAGAATGCAATGCTTGCCAGTGTTGTTTTACATAAGAAAAACATGCAATGGGCATTTGAGCTCGAAAAAGTAGTATAAAACTAGTCCAACTGTGCATTATAATCAAAATTGATTTCTTCTTTAGTGGCTCTCAAATATCACAAAGCATGTTTGATATGGTGCATGGAGGCGTTTGGTAGGTTTAATGTCATTAATTAATTAATTCTCACATGCCACGAGAATGCAGCTGAGATTAGGAGTTTAAATTAGGAGTTAAACATAGAGCAAAGTCATATATTTCTGATCCTTTTTATTGTGAATGCAGGGGACAGATTTTTCATTTTTAGTTGAACGAACCCTTTAAAAGCACAGAAAGACAAATCACGAATACCCTGCAAGATTGATTTTTGAGATTTGAGAAGGTTTGTAATTGTGCAGGGTTCGGCATCCAGTAAAAAAACATCTCCTGCTCCTCAGAGGCGAAAACACACTCATACCTCCATCTCTAGACTTTCTGCAACTAAACCAGTGCAAATGTGTTTACAGGCAGCAGCAGAAACAAATCCCAGTTGCATGAAGACACAAACAACGAGACAAAAGAGACAGACCTAAAGCTTGTGTTACTTGAAAAGATTAATACTGTGCTGTTCACTAAGCAAGCGTCACAGTTACTATTACTCATACCAAGGCTTAATGATCTGAACAAACCCCACACGGAGGATTCCTCAAAAAAACATGTAGGTAAAATTCTGCTAACTCAAGTCAAATGGGAGTTTTAAAAGGATAGTTCACTCAAAAATGAAGACTTTCAAAGCTGAATGATTTTCTTTACTGTACTCGACACAAAAAAAGATATTCTGAAGAATGTTGAAAAACAAAACTGTTGACGGTAGCCATTGACTTCCATAGTATTTTTTTTTCTCATACTATGAAAGTCAATGGCTACCGGCAACTGTTTAGTTTCCATTCCACTGTTTCCATTCTTCAAAACATTTACTTTGTGTTGAACAGCCGAAATAAACTCATTCAGCTTTGGAATGACATGAGGGTGAGTAAGTAATGACTTTAAGGTTTAAAGAGATTTTAAGACATTTGATCTTCTCCGCTGTTGTATTTCTCCTCCACTAAACCAACACCAGTCCAGCCAAATCACAAAATTCGGACTTCCCTAAGAAAAAAAACACAGGCTCGCATGCCTCTAAAGAACATTTCTGTTGACGTCCGAGCCTTGGAAAGACACTGGCAGGAAGTGGCGTTCAAACCGGGAGACAAAGTATGTACTCTCTGAAGACTTGCCTTTTTCCGTCCAGGTCCGGGCCAAAAACAAGCCTCTAAGAGCCCTGTTTGTCTGTCTGCTCTCCGACTACAATGTCCTTTTTGGGCTGTGCCAGTTTGGATGCCAGCAGCCTTAATTGTGATTGGTCTACCGCTGCGGCCCCGGGGTGACCAGAACCAATCAGCTGGTTACGAAGCAAAACGAGCCAGTTACCACAAGCCAAAGTTTGTGGTCGTTGGCACCAAGCTGCATACTTAAACCCTGTGAGTTGGGTGCAAACCTTGTGTTTTATCAAAACAACACACTCAACAAACAAACAAACACAAACAGACTCATTCCAACAAAATCCACCCATATTTAGGAATAAATTATTAGGTTTTAAGGGTGATGAATGGGTTAAATCTATATTTATTGGACAGTAATGTTGATCCGGGATAATCAAAAGATGTTGATTAGCTATTACCTTCTGTGTCCGTTGTTAAGTCATTCTCCTATGGAACTTAATTTGGGAGAAATACCCATAAAAGCAAATCATCAACTCCCAACAGCCATTAACCCTCCTTGTTAAGAATTAAAACTGCATGATGTGAAGAATGAAATGACATTGACTGTAGTCTATAGGACGTTGCAGCATGACTTGTGAGATGATCCAGATTTTGGGAATTTGACGTCTGTTGCATGATGCCTTCAGGCGAAAAAGTCTGGATGAATGATGATTTAACCAGCTCAAAGATAAATAATGATAATGTGATTAAAGCAGTGCTCAAAGTATAAACCCTCTTGTCTGGAAAAGACACTGAATCATTGACAAAACATGATTTACACCTGTTTTCCCACACCCTAATGATACTTTAATAAGTTCAGCACAAAGGCTGCTCTGTGCTGCTGGCTCCAGTAAATGGGGTTTGAGAAGTGCTGTCAAGTAATTAACCGTTATTAATCACATCTAAAATAAATAAAATTGTGTTTACATAATATATGTATGTGCTGTATATATATATATATATATATATAAACACATGCATGAATGCATTTAATTAAAAAAATGTTTATATATTACATTTTTGTATAATATAAATGATATGAATATTAATATATATATGCAAATATTTTCTAAATATATACTGTATGTGTGTATATACTATAAACAAAATCTTTTTGGATGAGATTAACTGCGATTAATCGTTTGACAGGACTAGGTTTGAGCGTGTCCACCAAACCATTCTGGAAATGTTTATACAAAACCAAGTTCTATGTCTATGCAAAAGGCACAAAGGAAAAATGAAAGGGTATGTTCTTATCTGTCCAGAACTGTAATATGCACTAAACTAATTAGAAGTAAATTAAGATCCTGCATTATCTACTCACCAAAATATTCCTTTTTCATGTGCATCTCGAGCTCCTTCTCCAGCTCCAGGGTGAGGGCCTCCAGGCGCCGCTCCGCCGGACTGGGGCCGCTGTCCCGGGATGGAGTGACCTGGTAAGGCAGCTTTAAGTGCTGTCCCCCGGTGCACATCTTCCCGTAGCTGAACGCGATGTTGACGTCTGAATTCTGCTGCTGAGGCTCGGGAAACGCTTGGAGGTGGACGCGGTTGTTGTGGAGGCCGTTTGGCTCCGTGAAGTCCTGCAGCAGCAGCGCGTCCTCCGGCAGACCGGGTCCCAGCATGGAGTGCTGGAGCTCGGGATACGCGCTCATAGAGCTCCGCGAACTCCTGGAGCTGTGGCTGGAGATGCTCGAGCGGGGACTGACCACGCAGTTCGCGGGTCGTGCTTCCTGACAGCAGATGCTGGACCGGGGGCTGGTCACGGGGACGCCGTGCACCCCGCCGCTCTCCGGCTCGTGGTTCCCCGCGGGTGAGTAGCTGGAGCGCGGGCTCGTGGTGCTCGATCTGGGGCTGATGTGCCGCTGGTCGTAGCCCATGCTGATGCCGCTGGTTCGGTTGCTGCTCGGTTTGCTCCCGCAGTCGTAGCTGTTGAGGCTGGTTCGGGGGCTGGAGTGTTTGCTGGTGTCGCTGGCCGTGCTGGCGTAACTCGACCGAGGGCTGATCACGCCGTTCCCCTCACAGTACTTCTCCTGTCCCGGTGACACCAGGCTGGACCGCGGGCTGCTGATGCTCGACCTCGGGCTGGTGTGTTTGCTCTGGTCTTGCGACGAGTGAGACGAAGCCAGACTGGAGCGTGGGCTCGAGGCCATGCATAAGCTGTTGCTCCTCACCTGCTTCCCGAGAACGAGCGCGTCGTAGGCGCATCCAGCGCTGTACCGGTGCGCCTGCACCTCCGCGTGCGTGTATCTCCGGAGACGCTCCGACGCGCCGCTGTAACACGGCAAGGCGACTTCAGATTTGGTGCAGTACGCGTCGGGATCGGGATAAACCGCGTCCCTTTGCGGAGAACAGAAATCCAGAGGCACTGAGGCTCGGTTCCCGTTGACGGAACGCACGGGTGCCGCGCAGTAGACTTTGTTCCCGGAGGAGCTGCCATTCATTCGTTTAGTTTTCGCTGTATCGGGGTTCGGTTCCCCGTACATCCCGTCTTGATAAACGTCAAATATGGAGAGGTTTTCCATCAGTTTGCTCGCCGGATCCTCGTCATATCCATCCATGTCGGGGGAGCGCGCGGAGCACTAACGTTAGTCAACTACAACACAAACAGCATTTTACGCGGAAAAACGCCGCCTCGGGCGAGCCATCGTTGCCTGTTCGCGATTACTTAGTCCTTCGCCGTCATTCCGTCACGATGCACGCTCCCCGCATGTCGTTTTGTGGCGATACGGTCGTCGTGACAAAGTTTCCACTCAAGAGAACGTTTGTCAATTTCAGTTTTTTTTTTTTTTTTTTTAAAGTTGAAAGGTCTTTACAGTCAATGGCGCGCTTCGCGGAGGAATTTTTCTCGTTTTGATTTTCCGTAAATGTTCATGCGAACTCCTTTCCAGCTATTTCAGCTCTCTCAAAATTCTCCGCATATGATTTAGCATCAACATGAGAGATGCTGAACGCGTAGACGGACAGTAATGCGTGTATCCAACGATTCATCCGGGACTCGTTTGTGTGAGAGGAATGCGCGGAGGGAGACGGGCTGCGCTGCGGCGCTCTGGAATGTGGTTAATGCCGGAGCGAAACAATGATAGAGAGAGAGCAACTCAGCAAGGGGGAGCAGAATCCTGAAAAAAAGTCCTTTGGAGAGTCTATGTGTGTCCACTTTCATCCTGCGGGACAGATTAAAGATTTAACCACATAGACAAGCCCACAGAAAATAATTAAAAAGTACACTGAACATCTCTAAAAAAAAAAAAAAACTTTAAAGCAATCCTTTATATGCATCTGAATTGTTTGTATTCTTAGGTGACTAAAATGAGTACTAAATAAATACTCTTGTTCAAGTCCATATACTGTTTGTAAAATCTACCTGTCTTGTGTTTCCCAGGTAACTTGTTCTCTAAAAAAGTATATATGTATATGGTGAGGTACACCTGAGGAATGGATGAACTTGAGAAATGTTTTGATATTTTGTCTATGCAATATAATTCATAACCTGCATTTCAATACATTCATACCATGTATTTTTATACATATCATATAATATTCACACACTCTAAACTGAAAATCTGGAATAGATATTCATGTACGGCTGAAAATAAAAATACATTTTCAAGATTTTGGATGTTTTAGGATAGCTCAAACAGTTTAACATGACACTAGCAATGCCAAGGTCATGGGTTAAATTCCAAGAAAGCATGAATTGATAAAATGTATGCAATGTATTAATTATAAAAATGCATTGATGTAATTTAAAGCAAAGGCATAATTAATAAGTGCACTGTTTCTATGTCACTAATGTAAGTAAATAAGTGACAATGGAGACTGTGTTGGACAATGATGATCTTGTTACTCTTTGTACAGACAGTCAGATTTTTCTGCCTCCACTGAAACTCAAGATGCTCTTCAGATCATCTCACATCATGCTGGAGAACACGATCATCAGGTTTTGTGAAATTCCTGTAATTTTTTCAAATTGCATTTTGCATTAATTTGTTACACTGATAATAAATTGTACTGAAGAAAAATAAAACATATTACATACAGCAAATACAGTCTTTCTGGTGACCATTTTTTTTCAACAGAAAAGACATAATTTTATTGTTTTGAAGAAGCATATGTTCACCCCGAACTCTCGAAGGAAGCATTTCACATCAGTATACATTCATATGAACATGTTTTAAAAATAAACAAACAGGTCAATATAAACCTCACTTAAAGCACAGAACTGAAATTAACAACCAGAAAGCAGGAAAGCACCACTGCTGCAAATGCAACCACCAAAACAACATCTAAAATTAGTTTCTTAACTGATGACTGGCTGCTCTTCTTCCCATGACCTCTGCCTCGAAACCATTGCACAACATCGTCCAGGTCATACAGTTTAGGCTCGTGTCCCAGCTCTTCTCGTGCATTACACATACTGAAATAGTGTGTGATGCCCATCTTGTGCAAAGTGTGGGGAATGAGACCCTCTACCAGATGACTTGATGTGAGAGACGGCAGGAGATGGACTTTTTCACTGGAGGAAGTGTTATTTTGGATTGTGGACAATAGTTTAAAGTTATAATATCTTAATGATGGATTTGTTTTTAGATTTTATCTGATGGACTGGAGTGCTGTGGATTACTTGTGGATTATTGAGACTCTCATTCTGACGGCACCCATTCACTGCAGAACATCCATTGCTGAGACACTGATGCAATGCTACATTTCTCCAAATCTGATGAAGAAACAAAAAAGCAGTATATAAGTAAACATGGCTTGACATAAAAAACGTAGAAATTTATAATGTTATTACATATTCATTATACCACTTAAAAGTTGAGAACCATGGTATGGGCTTTCAGCCCTGTTCCTTGAGGCCAAAATATGGATCAGATGAACTCATCAGTTTGTCATAAAGTACTGCAAGAGCCAAAAACGGTTGTGTCAGATAAGAAATCCTAAATATTTTTGAGAAAGTTAAGTAAAGTAGTTTTGAGGGTCTCCAGGAACAGAGTTGGGAACTACTGTTCTATAATATAGTATTATAGTGCCATCTAGTGGTTTGTGTAGATAATTAAAAAAAATCAAGATTGAGGATCTTTTGAGATCTTTTGACTTCCATTGTGTTAAAGAAGCAGGGAGAGTGGAATCAACAAAAAGTACACACACACACACACACACACACACACACATAATGCATGAACGAATACATATATATATATATACATATACACACACACAGAGAGAGAGAGAGAGAGAGAGAGACACAAACACACACACACATATATATATATATGTGTGTGTGTGTTTGTCTCTCTCTCTCTCTCTCTCTCTCTCTCTCTGTGTGTGTGTATATGTATATATATATATATATATATATATATATATATATATGTATTCGTTCATGCATTATGTGTGTGTGTGTGTCTCTCTCTCTCTCTCTCTCTCTTTGTGTGTGTGTGTGTGTGTCTCTCTCTCTCTCTCTGTGTGTGTGTGTGTGTATCTAATACTATCTCGCTCTATTCTTTTTCTATTCTATCAGTTTTCTTTTTATTTATTATATTATTTAAAAGCCCTTGCTATGTGTAATGTGTTAACCTAACTGAGACTTGTTATAGCACTTATATAGCATTGCTCTTTTTGTTGTTTTTGATTGCTTCCACTGTCCTCATTTGTAAGTCGCTTTGTATAAAAGCGTCTGCTAAATGAATAAATGTAAATGTAAATGTAAATGAGTCGACTTCTCTAATAATAGGAAACGTGTGAATGGGCGGGATTACATAATAATACAATTTCATTGGATAAGAGTGAGCTATGCCTCGCCGTTATTGGCTGAAACGGAACTCTGTCCGATGTCCATTAGTAAAGCACATTTTCAGTATATCAAATACAATTAATTCTATTCTATTCTATTCTATTCTATTCTATTCTATTCTATTCTATTCTATTCTATTCTATTCTATTCTATCCATGCTGTTAATATTTAAGTCAGCAAAAGAGACGTTCAGCACGGTTCAGCACTGTTGTTAGAGCGTCAGCAGACAAGGGGCGTGGTCGAGAGCGTAGTGGGCGTGATCGACGTCACGGGGGCGTGTCGAGGCGGGTACGCGCGCGCCGAGAGTATGTCCAACGGCGTAGTTTCTACTATGTATTTGACAGGCTCACGTTAACGCCTCTCCGCGCGTCTCATATCCCGGGGAAACAATTTCCGTTAGACCGTGATCTACTCTTTGACAGTTTGGATCTATTTGTGTCATCCGGTCGTTCGTTTCGACGCAGTTTGGCATCCTGGCACGAAACATGAACATGGCCGCGCTTCTCCCGGAGGTTCGAGGACTTCAGACGGATGAGGTAATTATTTCAGCTGTCATATCAGTCATAAATTCTGCTATATTGCATAAACAGCAGTTGGGTGGGAGTCTACAGCTCTTGTGTGATATAATTTGTCTCTGGTGATACTGTCTCGGTGGGTTATTGTAGGATGGTCTGCCCCACTTTATGTTATGATAACTGTACGTTAATTTTGTTATTTTGTCTCTAATTGTGGCACATAACTGACCCACCACCGTATTTTCTTGCGATTGAAAAAACATTTATTTAAAAAAAAAAAAATCCGATAAAATCAATTTATTTAATTCTCATTATTTTCTTGTGACTCAAATGAAGTATTGCGCAACATCTACTGTATCCAAGTAACTGTATCTCGCGAGGGCTTACGTGACGTCACACCGCATGACATCACACGTTCATTACATGTGTTTTTGATCACACGCGTAGGCATATATTATTTATTTATATTTCTTGTTTGTAGCTCTTTCTTGAGTGTTGCTATCATATTTGACACTCTTTTTTTTATAGATATAATCAATAAACATGTCTTGAAGACATCTGGTTATGTTTGTTACCATCTATATGGTCACTTAAAAGCACACTAAATAAACTCCTAAACAGATTAATTTAATTGGTCAAAATGTGTATTAATGCGGGATGATGTAATCAATATTTTGGTCTGTTTTCTTGAAAGCAGTAGTATGCCAATGAAAATAGAGCAGAATTATCGATTACATTATCCTTGATGTTTATTTCTTGTGTATGTGGCTTACTGAATATTTTTGCTTTCTTTTCAGGATGAATCCAGAATCTTAAGGTTGAAAGTCATTGCTGGAATTGGGTTGGCCAAGAAAGACATTTTGGGTGCCAGGTCAGCATATCAGATATTATACAATGAAAAGGACACTATCACATAAATGATGACCAATATAATGCGGATTAATCGTCCAAAACTGTCGGCATTTGACGGTAAAGCTGACTGGTCCTTAATATACAAACTGGCTTTTCAAAACATAAATATTATTAATACTTAGCAATCTTGTGCATTATATAATATGTAAATCAGCATTAAATTGCATTTTAAATATCAGCCGTTGAAAAGCCCATATCAGTTGACGACTAATTATAATCAATAATAATGTGTTTTCTTTAAAAGCTCAGCTCACTTCTTGTATAGTACACAGGGTTTTTTTCTATTGACATCATGCAACTCTCACTCATTGTCACATTTTGGGTGGATCAGTATAAAGTCAGGTAATTAATTGGATTTCAGTCGTCATGATGTTTATAACTTCTCCGTTTTAGCTGAATCTTCTTTGAAGAATAACTACAAGGGACGAATGCCACTAATAAAGTCAGCATGAATTGCATAAATTGTTTACTATCTTAAAATGCAATTTCTGGTGTTATTATGCATGTTTGTTCAGCAAATGCTATGGAAAGGCCACTTTCATCATCAGTCTGTTCTAGGTGGGGAAAATCATGTCCCACATTAAAAAAAAATTTTTTCTCGTTTAGTATCCTGTTTCACATTACAGAACTAAAATGTGTGTTTTTTTTATAAATTGATTCAGCTTAACAGTCATTTAGTAGATCTAGGTTTGCTTTGGTTTGTAATTGCATTGCAGTTTTTTGCCAAAGGTATTTACAAGCAGCCACATGCTTATAATTCATATTATGCATTGCTTGCATTGAACTTTAGGTTGATAGAAATGTCCTGGTTGACTTTAGTCAGGGAGGTACAGTAGATGGCAGTGTTAGCAGATGTCCCGGGCGTCCTTGAGGATACAGATAGATCGGCAGAGCTCACTTTGACCTAAATAACACAGCTCTAAGTATGCAATCGATATCTGTGCTGAACGATGTCATCTCTTTTTCCTTTAAAAAATTAGTTTGTTTTCCTTTCATCCACAGTGATCCGTACACGAGAATCTCTCTCTATGACCCCGTCAATGGAGAAATCACCAGTCTGCAGACTAAAACAATTAAAAAGGTGTGTTTATAAACTCTATACTACACCATTCATCATTTTGTCAGGAGATTTTAAACATTTCTTTATGTTTCTGTCTTTCTTTTAGACCTTGGATCCGAAGTGGAATGAGGAATTCTTCTTCAGAGTAAGTGAATGGGTGTTTACAGAGATCATGTTTTTGTTACCTGTCAAAAAAAAAAGTCACCCCAAAAAGAAAGGAGAAAAAAAAAAAATATATATATATAATCCGTAGCCCAGGACAGAATTTCCCTAACTGGGGTATGTAAGTGCTAATGATTAATTAAATCGCACAAATGAAACATTAAAATAAATATATTTAAAAATAAATAAATAAATAAATGTAAAAAAAAAAAAAAATGGAAAAAGATTGTTAACATTAAAACATGAACATGCAGTCTATTGTTAAATTATTGAAATATTAAATACAATTTCAGGGAGATTTAAAGTAAATATTTTTGTAGTGAAAAATCCCTTTCAATACTGTAATGCAATAAATTCATTTAAATACATAGTCGTTTTTAATTACAAAACAAATGTCTACCAAAAAAAAGCTTAAATATCATAATAATAATTCAGCGATTTTAATGAGCCTTAGCATAAGCTTTGTTTTTATAGTAAAAATTATTTATTACAATTATATAATATATTTTATATATTTTTTATTTATATATAAAAATGTTTTATATTTATATTAATATATTTGTATTTTTTTATATATTATATTTTTATATATTTTTTAATATATTTTATTTTTATATATTTTTATATTTCACATATTTTTATATTTTTTCCCTTTTTTTAGTTTTCGTTATCCAGACACACACACATACACACACACGTGCCATCTTTAGTTTGTTTCAAACTTACTGAACTCTGTTCATCATCATCACATTTAGATGGTGATTCCAGTAATGTGTTCTCGTGAACTAATATTAAACAGATGCAGTCATTGTGTTTGGTAATAATAGAAAACGTTATACAATACGGGCTGCTCATATTGCAGCACTGGAAGCCTGTTTAAAAGTTCAAGGGTTTTTGTAAAACCATTTTTGCCTTTTATATTAATGGATTATAATGTGAACAGCCAAAAAAATAAATAAATAAAGACAACGAGTGATAAATGTGGTTTAATTCTTCAAAGTTCAGGGAAATGAATTACCTTCTGCGTATTTGTAGGGCTTCGTATTTGTATTGCATTTATGTAGTTTGCATATAAAATAGTGATGTTTCTAAGGGAGTTTTTCCAAGAGATGTTTATGGTGGATGCAACAGCCATGCAATGGATTTTTTACAGTTTGACATCATCACATTTGTTCAAATTAGGGCAGCATGTAAAGAGAGAGGTGCAGTCACATGTTCTGGGGTCAGAGGTCAGGGGTTGAGTTTCGGGGTGCATTTGAGATGCGGTGTGCCTCTTACATTCTGTCCGCTCTCCCTGCTGGCTTGTGACGAGCTGTTACTGACTCGGTGTGCGTTTCTCTTCTGTAGACGTCTGTAGTCATTTTCTCAGAAAGGACAGAGAGATGCATGTAAGGTTCTCTGGAAGCAGTGTTAAGATCATTTCAAGATGTTACGAAGGCTCATCAATGCTTTATATCAAGACTGAAAATGAGTTGTGCTCATATTAGGCGAGATTTGAGAGGATACAAAAGATAATTTTGAGTTTCATTGAGTCATTGATCAATGTCATCCTTACTTATTTGTTTTTTTTTTATTTTTTGAATGGTGATCTAGAAATAGGCAGAATCGGAAGAATCTGAACGTATTTATTTTACCTTTACTGTTCTTTGTTTATACATTTCTAAAGTCTTAATACATCATACCTGTATTTTGTTTCATAAAATATCAAAATCTTAAACCTTTGCTGTTTTCACGTGCACAGAATCCCTGATTTGTAATGTGATTTCATACTTTTGAACCATGCTGTATATATATATATATGTGTGTGTGTGTGTGTGTGTGTGTGTGTAAAATATCATGTTTTTC
Source organism: Carassius gibelio (assembly GCF_023724105.1). Taxonomy (NCBI): domain Eukaryota; kingdom Metazoa; phylum Chordata; class Actinopteri; order Cypriniformes; family Cyprinidae; genus Carassius; species Carassius gibelio. The sequence goes on along the minus strand of NC_068413.1, from coordinate 1,409,218 downwards.
TATGCAAAAAATAAATAAATAAAAAGTCTATTGTACCTGATATTTTATATGAATCATAACCAGATCCAGGCAATTGCATAAAAGGTTCTGGCCTATTTGTGATACTGACCACTGGCACAAATACCAGGATGGCGACTTCATGAAATGCTAAATGATGCACTGTCTGAGTCACGGACCATTTACAAACCTAAAGTCAAGAGTTATGAATAGAGGATGAACAGACTGTCTGTCTTCATTCTCAACGAGACATCATTTATTTTAAATATGTGACAGTGAATTCACTGTATAGTCTTTGTCTTTTGTTTTCTCCCACAGGTGCATCCTAGAAAACATCGTCTGCTGCTGGAGGTGTTTGATGAAAATCGTTTGGTATGTACATGAATGCATATTTTTAACTGAGATGTTAGATTTTTTTTAAAGCTTATGCTCACAAAGGATGTATTTTTGTTTTGTTTTTTGGGTGCAGTAAAAACAGTAATATTTTAAAACATTACTATCATTTCAAACTGTTTCCTACTACAATACATTGTAAATATAATTTATTCCTGTGATCAAAGCTGAATTGTCAGCATCATTACTCCAGTCTTGTGTCACATGGTCTTCAGAAATAATTCTTATATGCTGCTCAAGAAACACTTTTTATTGCCAACTCATAAATTATTTGTGCGGTCTGCTACTGAAATTGCAAAATTGGTGTAATGTATAATATCCACACCATTAGTGTCACCAAACGGCATTTTAATCTGCTTCTTTGTGTGTTGGTTGATGTAGATACAGTGGCTTAACCAGTAGAATTATTTTTAGACGGGACTGCTTGTATAGCTTTATAATGGAAGATGTGTTCAATGGTAATGAAACCTTATACAGTTCAGCAGTATCAAATATATGTGGCTTGTTAGTGTTGGGTTCAGGTTTGTAAAAACATCAGCTACCTGAGCGTCAGTGTGTAATGAATGAACAAGGATGCCTTTTTGCAGGTAGCCACCATAAAACTCAGGTCTGGGAACTGAAGTGTACCTTTGGGTGCTGTTAAACGTGAAAAGTAACTGCTTTAAAACACATAAAAGTCAATGAGGCGTGTCTGTGTTGGGGAGTTCTCTCCGTCACACGCTGACGGCGTCCTCCCTGAATAACGAGGAAGGTTAAACAAATGCATGCATAAAAGACCCAGTGTTCATGTAAGAACAGTAACTCCTGATAAGATAATAAATCACAGTTGCCTTCCTGCATTTGACAGATAGCTTAACCCGGTTACTGGATGGCAGAAAAACTGGCATGTCATTGCTTGAATGTGTTTTCTGGCATGAGCCAAGCATGCATGCTATTTCTATCTCCCGGGGAATGTGGTTGCTTACAGAAAAGGATGACAAATCACTTTAGATCTCTTTTTGTGCAAAACATTTCTAGGCTTCATTTTAATTTGACATGCAGTTATCCCATTTTTTGTTTTAGAATTTTTAAATCTTAAAACTTTGTTCATTTCCAAGTGCACAAAGTGCAAAAATCCTTAATTCAGTCTCACTTTAAATTATTTAAAATGCATGAAATTAGCCCTAGTCTTAATTGTAGAATTCCAGAGTCCTACAACTTTATTTCCAAGTGCAAAAAATCCCTGATTTAGTCTCACATTGTAATTTAAATTGCATTAAATTACCCCTAATCTGTATTGTAAAATACACAAAAAAAATTCCAAGTTCCAATATTCTTACATATATTGAATTTCAATTTAAAATGCATGCAATTACCCCAATTACTAATGTTTGAATTCCAAAATCCTAAAACGTTGTTGATTTCCAAGTGCACAAAATGCAAAAATCCCTTATTCATTCTCACTTACATTGCATTGTAATTTGAAATGGATGCAATTACCTATTTTATTTATTTAAAAATTTCAGAATCCTAAAACGTTGTTCATTTCCAAGTGCACAAAATGCAAAAAATCAGACTCAGGCTCATTTATATTTAATTGACGCTCATGCTGTGAGCAGAATGATTTCCCGTACTTGTCCTGTGCACTGTGGTAACTGCAGTTACCCCTCGTGCAACTGACCCTGATTGATGAGATGGCATTTCTCTCTGACAGAAGCATGGTCTTAAATGGCTGCAACAGCGGGTGTCAGATGACACGTGATGTGGCACATGTCCATATGAGAGCAGGCACAACAAGCTCTGTATTTGATTTGGAGGCACTTTTTTGGCCCAAACAGGCTCAATTCCTTCTGCTATTTTCAAATTTATAGATGAAGCTCTCATGCGTTTAAGCCGTGCATGGTTGGAAGTGCAGAAATAAGCCAAACGTTCAGCTTGTACCACCCAGTTCCCCACGTATGTCCGACGTACTAAATGTGGATGCTGTTGAGAAAGCTTAAAATTATGCCAAACCCCGTTCCTCTTTATTTCCTGTAACTCTATCCCGGTGGGGTAAAAATATTAGCAGGGGTGCATAGAAACTTTAGACACTGGGCTGCCACTGCTGAAGAAGGAGGTAGCAGAGACAAGTTTGGTTAGAACAGGGGCGAGCTGTTCCACCTCCATCCTGGGATTTACACAGATTGTTGTTTTTTGCACTGGGGTGACCGGCAGCTGGTGGGGAGGGGGCACCCGTGCCTGAATCGACGCTTGCGAAACTACAGAAGGCACAGCTGAGGCACTCCAGAGGTCTGGCACAGTAGAGCCCTTTGTAGGGTTTCTGAAGCAGTCAAGCTCCCTGAGTTCGCCTTTATCCTTCATAGAACTCAAGCTGTTCTTCATAGTGCGTTTGACCTGGCATGGAAGTTAGCTTCAGAGAAGGAATGCCGCTTGTCACTTCTGCAATTTTTGCAATGTGCAACTGCTAATGGTTGCAATCGCAGAACAGGAGCAGTTGCTTTCTGCTGCTCATTTTTTACTCGCTCGTTTTGGCTTTGCCATGTCCTGCGTCCCACCGGATCCTCGGAAGGCTTGACTTTATGGCGCGACAACTGCGACTGCATTTTGCTTCGCGGAGAAGCAACACCGACCCGCTGTCAGAGACTTGCACCGGTCGCTCCGAGGAAAGCGGGTTTACAAACACCGGCCGTAGCTCTAGCGAAGCCCTGGTGCAGAGTTCCCTCCACATGAAGGTGACTCCAGGACAGCTGGCTCTGGCTTTGCCACCATTGTCACCAGAGTATGGTAATTTACAGCGGCACTCCACCCTATTCATCCCTAAGGTGAATGGGAGCAGGAAAAGCATGCTGCAGATCTCCTTGCAGCCTTGCGGAGGAGACGGAGACGCCGGAAACGGAGATGGAGGTTCCTGCAGCAGCAGCACCACGAGCGATGCCGGATACTGCAGCAGCAACAGCATATTCGAAGCGGACGTCCCAGATCGCAAGCCGATCTCTCGGCGGAAGCCGAGGGCACCATTGCGGCGTTGCTCATCCTTGGTGATTTTCCCACGGAGCCCATGCACCACGCCGCCGGCGTCTCCCGTCAGTCCGGTAGCGTCTCCCATGATTCCTCCGCTGCCTCCATCTGCCCGAAGTTCCTTTCAGACCTCTCATCAGATGCAGCTGTCTAGCGTTGATGCATTGCACGATGAAACATCCAAGGGATCCGTCGCCACTGCAGTTAATGGTCTGCGGCTCTCCAAAACCAGTACGTCAACAGAACACAGGGACGCCAAACCCATCGTGCATTTTAGCGTGCCTCCGGAGCAACCGCCAGGACCAGAGCGAACGGAAAGACACTCCAGCGTTTTATTGCACTTCGCAAACCAGCGAGCGCTTCCCTCAGGGAAAGGAAGTTCGGCCAAAACAAAGGTTAACATCGACTATTCCAAACCTCCCGAGGGCCCACAAACCAACAACGTCCCAGAACCCCAGAAAGCCAGGCTTTTCCGGAGCACCTCAGCCTGCATGCTGCCAAGCGGAAGGCAGTCGTCGACGGAAAGAAGACACGACACTTTTCCGACATCGGAAAAGTCCTCAAGAAAAGGGAAACATCACGTCCTTCACAGGAGTATTTCTTTGGAGGTGCCCTGTGCGAACGCTGAGATTTCTTGTCACGTTTCAAATGCTGCAGACGTGCACTCCAAAAATGGCCCTCCGCACGTACACATCCACGTATCTCACGGCACAAGTGCAAGAAAATCAAACACCCTGCAGGACAACAGCATAAACATTGAATCGGATCATGTTCCAACCTGCACGGAGAAAAATTATACCGTAAGCCTTTCCGTCTATTAGAAAGTGAAAAATCTGAATGCACTCATTTTTATCTTTAAACATGCAATGTGTAAATAGTATTTTTCCCTAAAATTGCATTCAAATTGAGTAGATTTGTGAAGACATGATTTGTAGAGTCGGCTGCATGTTTCCAGTGAAAGCAGTGATTGTTTTCTTGACACTGAACATTACCATAACAATTCAGAAACTTCTCTCCCCTTAATCTTGCATTTGAAGAAGTACATAAATATATACACATATATGTATACATAAATATAACCTCTCTTAGTCTTCGTCAACAAGCCTGCCAGAGCTAATTTCAGTCCCTTTAGATCTGTGAATTATTAATTATCTGTATCATTGTGAGCAAACATTTAGCAGAATTTATTTGCAAAGTACAAATCCCTTTAGGCAGGTTGGCTAATAGATAAGCACTTTAAAAATACATTGTAGCTATAAACCAGTTGCTTGCATGTTGCAGTTTTGAGGCTTTTTCAGTTTTTCTTTTTTATTGTTTAACACTTTGATCCCTGTTTGTATTTACCCATGAGATAATGTCCATTTAGATAGGTTGGCGTATAGACCAGCATTTTAAAAATGCATTGTAATTAAGCCATTTGCATGAATGTCAATTTTTTTAGGCTTTTCAGTTTTGATTGGTTTATTAACTCAGTACATTCAGATTGGTTAGCTTAAACACAAACACTTTGTAAAATGCACTGTATTTAAACCAGTTTCTTGCATGCACGTAAGTCACATTTTGGGCTTTTTCTGAAATCACTGATCACTGTATGTATTTACTCTTGTGGTAATGTTTTATTTAGGCAGGTTGGCTTATAGACATGCACTTTAAAAATGCATTGTTACTTACATGCATATTACATTTGCATGCACCTTGCATTTTAGAGGCTTTTCCCGTTTTTAATAGTTTGTTAACACTCTGAGGGATCACTGTATGTGTTTAACTCTGGAATAATTATAGACAGTGGTCCCTAAGCCTTCCCCCAGCCCTAGGTCTATAAATACACCACTTCGAAAATACTCTGCTTGACTCCAGTTAGTCTGGCCGTGTACCACGCTGGCGAGCTTTTAGGATTCAATATGATATGCAGGGGCTGCACATGGCTGTCCGTCAGCTGTTGGGCCAAAGGTCAGCTGATGGTGGGGGGGGGGGGGGGAGTGTCAGGGAGACGGGGGCCAAACCACGCGGTCCCTTTGCAATAAAGGATAACATGTTCGCTGCCCAGCGGGTGTTCGCTTAGCCTTGGTATGTTTTCAGAGCATCAGGTGTCTCGCTCACTGCACTTATTTCATTTGCACTCACTCTGTTCGTCTCTGATTTAACAGTGTGTTAGAAAAAGGTCGCACAAGCAATTAACAGCGCTGTTACCTTTACTGCTGCTGCACTCTTATGTGATCTAATCTAAATACAAGGCTCTCATTTCAGCATGCTGGTTGTTTGTCCATCTCAAACACACGAACATATTGTTCTTCTCATAGCTCGTTCAAATGTTTAGAGAGTGCGTTCAGGGAAATGGCTGCAAAAGAAAGACAATACAATACAATATCATTCAGCTCCAAAGCTGCAGGCAATATACTGCACTAAAGTAAGTTATTGTGGATCTTGCATAACATAATGAGGGTCCAGGACTCTTCCTGGTACCACTTTTCCAATGAAATGGAGCTGGTGCTCAGCCAGGGGATCTGGAAACCTGTCTGAGTAATTTGATTCAGTGTGTTATGTTATGAGCTGCTTTTGAATCAACAGTCAGATGGTATCTACACATAAGAAATGCAACTCCTAGCAAACATCTTTCGAGTCTGAGCTCCCCGGTTCTTTAAAACAATGTTCAATGCATTGACACAGTTCTTCAAATTATTATTATTTTTTATTTACAAATGATATATTAGAATGTGTATATACTAGCTATATATACAAATAATAAAATAAAGGGAAAAAATTATGAAATTAATTAAAATAGTTAAAATAATGAACTTCTGTAATTCCAGAATAGTGATTTATTAGTTTATTTGTTTATTACTGAGTATTAGCAATTTCATAGCAATTCGTTCTTTAAGTAAATAAATAAATGTTTAAATATTTTTGGCTTTTTAAGATTTAATTAATTTCCTCACCTTCATCGGGTCTAAAAATCTTCTTTTATTATTTGTTAGGAATAATAATAATAGTAATTATTGTACTGAATGATAGCAATTTCTCAGAAATTTCTACTTCATAATATATATATAACTGTTTTATTTTTATTTTTTTGGAACAAAGTAAATAAAAAAAAAGATGATGTCAGAGTTAATTTTCATTTTTAGCAGTTTTCGTTTACTGCTTTTTTTTTTGTCTTATTCTACATTATTTCAAGTCATCTTGCAGTCCCCAGGTTGAGAATCACATGGAGGATAAAGTAGTTATGTGTGTAATTTATTTGCTGTAGAAATGCATAGAGCAGGTCCAGATTGTGTCTCTGGTTCAACTGTAGATCACGGTTCTTCTGTTTCCGCTCAAGGACACGGTCACACCTTGTGCTCGCTGATGGGAACGGTTAACACATGACTGTGTGACCCTGCCAGAGGTCAGTGCAAGCAGCACTCAGCAGCGCTCCTAAAGATCTGTCAGATGTGTGTGTGTGTGTGTGTGGGAGCGCCGGGGGGTTGTTGTGTGTGAATGTGTTGTTTTTCCACAGCACTTTCTGTGCTTGATTAGCTCTTATCAGTCAAACACAGTGCTTGAAAACCTCGTGGATTTATGAAAATAATCAAATCTCTCTGTGTAGCAGCTGCTTGATTGAGACTTTCTTTTGTGTACGACTTCTCACTATGATGTATTCGTTTGGGGGAAAAATCTTTAATCGAAATGCAACAAACTCGTTGTAGTCCTTTTAGCGTCTCTTAAGCATCTCCTGGAAGATCTTTGTTCAGTAGCGTTTAGATGTGATGTGATGATGCAGTATTAAACCCACAGTCACGCTCCTCTTGGAGCAGAAAATGGTTCACTTTGAGCCTCCTTCATTAAGTTTGTTCAAACGTCTGGCATCATTTACTGTTTTCCTTCTCATTAGCGCAGCAGACAGGACTGATTGTTTACAGATAGTTCGTCTGGTTTCAGCACTGATCAAGCTGAGTTCTTGTCGTAGTTTATGGTAGTACTCCGCTTCTTTATTTGCTCTCCTCTCACACACTTTGTCAGTATTCTGGTTCTGTAGTAAGCTCCACTGTAACACACTGCAGAACTATTAAAGCGTATGAACACATCTCCTAACAGCTTTCACCTCAGTGGAACATTTACAGAAGTTTCTCCAGGATTTATAAAGATATTTCATATCATTTTATATACTTTTAACATATATTATTATATGATCATTTTTTCATTTTCTTTTTCATTCTTTCTCTTTTTCTTTCTTTCTCTCTTTCTTTCCCTCTTTCTCTTTCTTTCTTTCTCTTTCTCTTTCTTTCTCTCCTTTCTCTTTCTTTCCCTCTCTCTCTAACTCTTTCTTTCTCTTTCTATTTATCTCTTTTTTCTTTCTTTCTCTCTTTTTCCTATTTTCTTTCTCACTTGTTCCTCCTTTCTTTCTTTCTCTCTTTTTCCTATTTTCTTTCTCACTTTTTCCTCCTTTCTTTCTTTCTCTCTTTTTCCTCCTTTCTTTCTTTCTCACTTTTCCTCCTTTCCTTCTTTCTTTCTTTTTTCTTTATTTCTCTTTTTCCTCCTCTTTCTTATTTTTTTCTTTCTTTCTTTCTCTTTCTCTCTTTTTTTCTTTCTTTTTTCTTTTTTATTACATTTATTAACATTTCTCTTTCAATTTGATTTATTTTGCATTCAATTTTTTTTTACATATATTTTATTTTATTTTCATTTTTATTTCATTTTATTTTACTTTTTTATGTGGGAAATAATATATGTATGTGAAATATCCCTCATGCTCAGCCATAAATAAATGAATAAATACATAAATAAACTACTACTAATAATAATAATGAATTGATTTTATATAAGGGGGAGGGGGGGACTTGATTTTGGAAGAAGGCTAATAGTAATAAGAAAAAAATATATATATATGTAGTTTTATAATTTTATACATAAATATATATACCATAATTCCTCCAATAAAAGCCGGGGCCTTTATTTACCTGAACTGCAGAAGGTAGCAGACTTTTATTAGAGGCAGGCCTTTATTTCTAATTCCATCTGTTTGATAAGTAATTGTTTTAAATAACCCGTTTTAAATAAACTCTGTAATTCTGTAGCACCTTGTGTCATATCTAGCTCAATAATATCTAAGATGACACTAACAGTGCTTTCTCTAAAATCACTTTCAGTGCATTGACACGTGACGAGACGTGTGTGTTAGTCATCATCATGACTTTATGAGTGCAGTAAAAACCAGAACGACTCTTTGATAGCGAACAGGTCGTTATCTAGGAAGTCATATGCTGTGTGTAGATGGACACGTTTTAGTTTAAGCTCATTCGTTATTTCGTTCTGCCCTCACTACCATAAAACCCAACATCTGACAGCGTTTTAAACACCGAAGGCTTTTACGCCTCATTTAGGTGACTTGGATTTAACTTGTCATATTGTTTCGGTTAGCGCAATGACAGCGTGTATATAAAACGTGGTATAAATGTATTTAAAATGCTCCTGAGTTCAGTATGAAAGCCAGCCGTTAGCATGAATAGCGGCAGCTGGAAAAGGTTTTAGGATGGAAATGATTTTTTTCCGAAAACAAACTCTCTCTCTCTTTCACGCTCCCTTTCTCTCTCGGCCTACTTTGTCCTTCTCTGTATTTGTGCAGCTCGTTGGCAGTCTGAGGGATAGACCACGGGGAAGTCTTCCTTTATAAAGCCTTGTTTATATATAACACGTGTATTTCTATCTCTGTAAACAATGAACGCACCGTACAGTCTCAGATCAAGGTCACTGTCTTTAAACACCAGGGGTGTAACAATATTCAAACCAAAGTTTTCAAGTTCAGTGTCGTTGCTTCTCTAGTTAAGACTGATCTCAGACAAGCTCAGCAGTTGTTCATTTTGTATGCATTATGTCCAGTTGACAGGTGTTTTTTCTGTTTTTTCTTGATCCTCTGCAGACGAGGGATGACTTCCTCGGACAAGTAGATGTTCCTCTGCACCAGGTCCCCGTGAGTATTTGTATAATGTTGAAGCTGATGACTTGTGTTGTCATTAGTTCAGGTTAAATGTAGGTGTTATTTTCAGAAGGTCCACCTCATCTGTTTTCAGAGAAGCTCTTGTTTTAACACTACATCGTAAAATAAACCTTCTGGTTTTGGAGCTGCTCGGTTGCACTTCATTATTAGTCACTGTGTATATATGTGTGTGTGTGTGTGTGTGTGTGTGTGTGTTGCTTGGCTGAACGATCATAAACATTAAGACTCAAAAATATCCATGACACTTGAATACTAGAACTAAAATTTCCTGCATGGGTTATGTGTAATGTATAATGTTTATTTTGAGCAAAATTGATGCTTTATTTAGTTAAACTGCTGCTAAAATATTTGTTTATTTTTTTATACCTACAGACAGAAAATCCCAACAATGAAAGGCCGTATACTTTCAAGGACTTCCTGTTGCACCCGAGAAGGTTAGCCAGAGATTTCATTGCTGCATGCTTTATTCCCCAAACGTGATGTTTTTAAGCTAAAGCTCACTGACTTCATTCTGTTGTGGTTGTGGATTGACCTTTGACCTGCTATGACATCATGCAACTGTGAGCTGTTTTCATTTCAAACATGTCAACACTTCTGACACACTTCAGTAGAGTCTTATTTTTAAAACTAAGTTTTTTCTTGTAATTTGATGTAGGTTCTTTTGTTGATGTGTTTGTTTAACTCTTTCGAGACAGTCACAAGTCAAGGGTGAAAGGTCATCTGCGACTGAAGATGACATACCTGCCCAAAAACAGCGATGCGGAGGACGACCCAGCCGAACAGAACGAGAATCTGGAAGTAAGGATAATGCACACAAATTTAATTCTAGAATCAAAGAATGTTTTCTGAAAGAACTAGAACGAGTTAAAGTTGCATAATATTGCATAATACATAATAAAGTATGGTGCATAATTTAATATGACTACATTCACAATATAACATGGCTGTTTGTATAAAGTACAATTAATCCGATTTACCATGGCTTATCTGGTCTGGTTTGTCTGTAAGATGCATCTTTACTGCTGTAGTATGCAGCAGCGCCTTCTTCAAGTATTTGTGTTGAATAGAGAGGCCATGAAAACATTTTATATTCCTCCATCTGCACTTTCTATTGTGGCTTGTCCTTGAATGAGAAGTGCTTTGTTTCTCTATTCTGCTTTACTCACAAAGCTTTTCACACATTGAAACCTTGAGCTGTGGGTTTATTCCTTAGCAGAATGACAGATTTATATGTCCTTAAAGAGACAAAAACAGGAATTATGATTGTTGGTTACATTTTTATATATTTGTGGAAGCTGTATTTTATTTGTATTTAATTCTGTTTAGTTAAGTTATTCAAACACCACTGTTACTATAGTTATATTTATTGTTAGTACATTAAATATACATTTGGCCCTTTTTTCCCGGGAAATGTTATGTAAAGATATTAACTTTTAGGTCAGGATTATTTTATTTTATTTTGTTTTATTTTATTTTATTTTATTTATTATTTTAATCTATCTTTATCTTTTATAGTTGTCTAAAAAAATCATTTTTTTTTACTGAAATTAAATAATTAACTGAAATTATATATATATATATTTCAAATTTAAACTTAAAACTTGAAACCTTAAACTTATTTTAGTTCATCTAGTTTCCATTTGAAACATTTCTAATTTCCATGCAGTTTAACTTGATGCATTAAAAATCTACAGCTAAAATAATAATAATAATAATAAAAATATCTATAATTTATATATATAATATAATATTATATATATTATTAATATTATATATGTTCTGATTGACGCATGTGTTTTTTTATAGCATTGCGTGTCATTTGGTTTCAAGATACAAAGCCTTCAGGAAACGAATGACATTTGTTTTGTGCTTAAACAAAGGTGTTATATTTATACACAAGAACTTTAATATAGAACCAGCAGAGTCACTGTGTACTTTTCCAGCCGCTCTCTTTGTACGAGAGATACAGGCCTGATTTCAGATGTCCAAAACTCACTCACAAGTGCTGCCAGCATTAGATTAATTCGAGCTGTCCTGGTCACTCCGGTCTGGACTGCTCCAGATGGGTTGTTATGTGAAGTTTGTGAACCATAGAGTCAATCTGCATGTAAAGGACCCTAAGATAAAACAAACAGACATGTGTTTCCCACTGAATTGCATGCAGCCCTGTGTTTTAATACTGCTTTCTGTCTTGTAGCCTGGTTGGGAGTTTTTGGAGTCTCCTGAATTGTGCGGTTCTCACCATCCTCACCAGCTGCCTGCGCTGCCCCCTGGCTGGGAGGAGAGGCAGGACAACCTGGGACGAACCTACTACGTCAACCACGAGAGCAGGACCACGCAGTGGCACAGACCCACCATCCAGTAACCATCACCCACTCAAACAAACACTAGAAACATGCAGACACATGCTTTTTTTATTTGTTATTTTATGTAGTTTATTTATACTTTCTTTCGTTTGATCATTAATTCATCTCTGCCATCTTTATTTTAACTTTAGCACTCACTATTCTAATTCTATTCTTAAAATAACTACCTTTCTAATCATTTTGTATTCTATTTTCTTTTCATTTATTATACAATTATATAAAAAACGACCTTTATCACTAGCTTGCTCTATTCTTTTTTTTATTCTATGTTTTCTTTTTATTTATTATATTATTCAAAAGTCCTTGCTATGTGTACTGTGTGAAGCTAACTGAGACTTGTCATAGCACTTATGTATCATTTCTCTATAACACTTGTAAATCATTGCTCTCTTTTTGTTTTGATTGCTTCCATTGTCCTCATTTGTAAGTCGCTTTGGATAAAAAGCATATACTAAATTATTAAATGTAAATGTAAATCATTCATTACATTTTTCACTTGTTTTTTTTTTTTTTTTTTTTTTCGTGGAAACTGGCATGGCACGAAATTTTAAATTATAAATAAAACATTTAAATGTTGCTAGAGTCATGTATGACTGTCTGCATTACAGTTTACAATAATTGCAGTTAAATCTGTTTTTAGCACATCAAATATATATACATACATACATACATACATACATACATACATATATACATATATATATATATATATATATATATATATATATATATATATATATATATTGCACTTTGACTGAGAAACAAGAAGCCATTAAGACATTACCTGTATTTTTATAAAAAAAAAATATTTCATTCAGTTTCTTTATGTTAAAGAACAAAACAAAATATTAAAAACATAGACAAAATTATATATATTTTAGTATTAAAAATATTTTTTTCTCATTTTCTCTTTCACCATGTATATATAATATATCATTTTAGAATACAATATTTAAAAAATCATATATTAAAAAAATGAAAAAAAGATTATTCACAACCAGGTTATAAATGCATCATTTAGAGCATCTAAATATATATATATATATATTTTTTTGGTGGTACCACTGTAAAGTTTTATTTTTGTCTTTTATTTGATTTTATATTTATTTGTATTTATTTTTTATATTTATTTATATTTATATTTATTTGATGTTTATTCATTTGTATTTTATTTAATTTTATTAAATTTTTTAATTTTATTAATACATTTAAATGTATTTATTTATTTTCATTCACTTTGTATTATATTATTAAAGGTTGTCACATTATTTTATAAAAGGTATTTTTAGAAATCATAACCAGGGTATAAACAAGTCATTTAGGGCCTCTAAATACAGGTTTTTGTGACATTATGTATTTGTTTTCTTTAGATTTTAAGGAAGAAAACAGCAGAAACACAAAACTGTACTGTAGTCAGATATCCTGTAATAGCTAAGACAGGAAGCTTGTTTCCTTCCTCTGCTCTCTGCTGGTCAGCAGCGCTCTCACCTGCTTCACTTGAGTCTTCTGGGTCATTCGTAGCACTGAAGTGTGTGTGTTTTGTCCTGATTTACAGGGACAGTCAAAGAGACATTGAACAGAGACAAGATACACACAGCGAGTCCCAGCGGGCGTTCCTCACACGCAGACAAATATCAGAACATGACGAGAACCACGAGCGCAGAGAGTCACCTGAGGTACTCACACACACACACACACACACTTCTGGACAAACGACACACTTTCACATCTGTGTGTGTGTGTGTTTTGTAGAGCTGGGAGATCCTAACGGCAGATGAGTCCACGCTTTACAACAGCCCCCCCGAGCGCTCACCGCCGCCCCCCCACTCCCCGATGGAGCTCACGGGATTCTGTGAGGAGTTCAACCGACTACAGAGCGCAAACGACAGACGCACGTCCCTCACGGTCAGTCCACACACACACACACACACACACTCATGAATCAAAGCAGTGAAGTCTTAGACGAGTGAGTAAAACACAGAAATTATTACTTTTATTCAGTAAGAAGGCATTCAATTAATCAACAGTGACAGACATTAATAACGTTGCAAAGATTTCTCAATAAAAAAAGCTTTCTTTTGAACTTTTTATCAGTTTCCACAAAAATATGAAGTACCACAACTGTTTTCAACATCGATAATAATCAGAAATGTTTCTTGAGCATTTTTGAAAGATCATGTGACACTGAAGACTGGAGTTATGATGCTGAAAATACATCTTTGAATCAATAGAATAAATTACATTTGAACAGATATTCACTTAGAGAACATTTATTTTAAATTAGAATAATATTTCACTATTTGTACTGTATTTATAGTTAAATAAATGCTGCAAAAGAGACTTTTGCTTTCAAAAACATTTAAATAAGCACTGTATCGACCAATCAGCATCCAGAACCAAAACATTCCGTTTTTCGAAATGGAACATTAAAGTGTTGCAGCTTGTTACATTGTAACATTTAAAACAGGAGCAATATAAACAATATGTAACGGAGTGTGTCATGTGTTTTCTTCAGCCACAGGGTCACGGCAGCCGCAGAGGAAGTGGACAGACCCAAACGGTGGAAGAGCATCCTGTTCACCCCGTGGTGAGAGCATTAAAGCATTCACACATATACTGTATGTGTGAGTCCACACCGAGCCCTCGCCGTGTGCTCTAGTTTTGAATAAAATGGGGTGTTTTTCTCAGTCTCTCAGTGCATGATGTGTAATCTTAGCTGCCCTAGATTTCCCAGCATGCCCTGAACCTCGCAATACATCACCTCAGCTGCTCCCAGAGGACAGTGTGTTTGAGAGCCGAGCTACTAACTGATGGCTATTTGTGAACCAAACGGACGATCTGTAATGGATTGTTTCCGTTTCTGCTCTCCTCGTTTCACCCCTCTCTGCATTCTGTTTCGTTACTCACTTTGTCATTGTCTGTTCTTCCCTGTAGCTATTACCCATCGCTGGCGGGCTGCCTCCGGGATGGGAGGAGAAGCAGGACAGTAAAGGGAGAATTTATTATGTCAATCACAACAGCAGGATTACAACCTGGACACGACCGCTCGTTCAGGTACGTCTCAGTCCTGGCTGAACAAAACTTGCTCTAGAGAAAGCTCTATAAGCATTTGGTGGAAAAAAAAAACTATATTTTTTCTATTATATATATTTTTAATTAATTAAATTATTTTTATTTTATATATATTTTATTTATTTTTTTATTTATTTTTTATATATAAAAAAAAAATATTTTTTTATTAGTTGTGAATTCACAATTTATAATATTCTAACTTATATAATATAATATTTTATAGGCTGATTGATTAATTTGTTAGGCTGCACAATATAATAACAACAGCAGCAGAAACTAAATATATTTATTTATTTATTATTACTATTATATAGTCATACTGATATATCAAACATACATTTTCCATTTAACACATTGTTATTATTATTATTATCATTGAATTAAATGCTTGCTGTGCTTTTTTGTACAGATGCACAATTTGGCCAAAAATGTTGTGATTTTATATATCTTTATTATTGTTGTTATTTTTTTAATCAATAATTGTACAACCATTTTAATTAACAATAACTAAAAAAA
The DNA here is from genome assembly GCF_023724105.1 of Carassius gibelio. Lineage (NCBI taxonomy): Eukaryota > Metazoa > Chordata > Actinopteri > Cypriniformes > Cyprinidae > Carassius > Carassius gibelio. The sequence goes on along the minus strand of NC_068413.1, from coordinate 1,393,903 downwards.
GTATTAAATAAGAAATGCTAATATGGTAATATTTAACTGTAAAAAAAAATTTAGCTTTGAAGAAAAATCATATGATAATAATATTTATAACAATAATCATCATCGTCATCTTAATTTTTTTATATTACAGTCCAACTTTTTGTGAATTTCTTACATTTCTTCATTTTCAAACATTAAACCATCATGCAGTCCTAATTCATGGCGGGATAGCAGCTCGTCCCTCAGACCGCTGACCTTTGACCTGTGTATTACAGCTCATACAGCCGTCCTCTGAGGTCGCAGCAGCAGTGGTGAGTCCCACAGTCCTCGCTCCGCCGCTGCTGTCCCCAGATCTGTCCCCGCAGCACACACTCGCTCACTCGCCGGAGCACACGGGCCTGATGCCGGCCGGCTGGGAGGTGCGCAGCACTCCGAATGGACGACCCTTCTTCATAGACCACAACACTAAGACCACCACATGGGTAAGACCAGACATGATGCTGCATCAAACCAGTGTTTGTTTTGATTGCACCATTGTTCACACTGATATATACTCTACTTCCTGTGTTTGCCATCCTGTTTCCTGTTTATCACAGGACGACCCCCGGCTGAAGGTTCCTGTGCACATAAGGAGAAGAGTTTCCCTTGACCCCACTGACCTCGGCCCACTGCCGGTAAGACGGGTGATGTCACCGCTGATGTCATAATCAGATCATGAGGTCATGATTTTACTGACATGCTGTTCAGGACAGAAGGTGAAAAGGTGTGTGTGTGTGTGTCTTCTGTAGCCTGGTTGGGAGGAGCGAGTACACAGTGATGGCAGAATCTTTTACATCGATCACAGTAAGTGGCACATTAATAACCATGCCAACCTAAAAATCTTCTAGGAATCTGTACAATTCTTCTAGGGATCATATGGATATATGTTTTTTTATTATTCAAAATATTATTATTCTTTACAAATATTTTATATTATGTTTATAAACTTGAAAAGTCATCTTCCATTTTTTTGTAATTGTTTTATTATTATTATTATTATTATTATTAATTTAAATAAATATTTTTTATTATTATTAAGAACTTTAGTTGTTATTATTATTACTATAATATTTATTTGTATTTTTTATTTATTTTGTATTTTTTTAATGAGTTATTTTTTAAACTTTATAACCATTATTTTATTTATTTATACACTTTTATATACTCATTTATTTATTAACTTTTTTTAAAATTTTATATGTACTTTTTAATTTTTATTTATACAAATTGTATTCGTTTTTTTAGACACAAAAGTCACACAGTGGGAGGATCCAAGACTACAGAGTTCAGCTATCACTGGTCCAGTAAGTGCTGCTCTATTTCTGTTAAAGCTCCTGTACAGTCAGGGCTTGAAGGGCAAGCCATATCTTTGTCATATCTAGTTTCTGAAAGCCTGAAACCCTGTCCGTTTCTTCCCATTGGTTTCCTGTAAAGGGTTTGTGTGTGTCACGAGAGAACGGGGAGCTTATATTTGTCCAGCATGAGTTGAATGATCTCTGTGGGGTCAGGAGGATTATTGGTGAACGGAGTGTGTTCTGCTTTATTTCAGGCCGTGCCTTACTCCAGAGACTATAAACAGAAGTATGATTACTTCCGCAAGAAACTCAAGAAACCAGTACGTCACTCTCCTTCTTGAGCTTTTTGTTTTTTTTCTGTCCCATTAAGATCTCAACATCTTTGTGGTTCATCAAAGAGCAGAATTTTTATCCCAGTTTGTTCAAGTCACTATAGATATAATAATAATAAATGTATTTATTTAGATGCTTTGCTGTGCTTGTTTGTACAGCCACACAATTAGGCCAAATGTATTATTATTATTATTATTAATTTTATTATTATTATTACTACTAAATTATTCTGATGATTATTACTAAATAGAATATACAAAATATTACTTTTTGATAAATAAATATTATAAATAAATATATATAAATAAAGTATACAAAATAAAGGGTTATTACTATAATATTTAACTGTAAATAAAATTAAATGGAATATTTATAATAAAAATAATATTAATAATAATAAGAATAATTTTTATAAACATGAAAATCAAAAGTGTCCCTATTCATATTTTTAATAAACATTACTGTTCTTATTTTTTGTAGTTGATCAGTGCACATGATTTTAAAAGCATAAAATGTTGTTTTTTTATCTTTTCATGAAAAACTATTCTTGAATCCGTTTTTCTTCTGTGTTGGTCTGGGAAAATAAATTAACTAATTCTAATTTGATCATCTAATATGTATGATCCAGTCAAATCCTGATGGATAACTAAATATGTGTCCAGGCTGACATCCCGAACCGTTTTGAGCTGAATGTGAGACGAAACGCTGTCCTGGAGGACTCGTACAGACGCATTCTGTCCGTCAAACGCTCGGATCTGCTGAAGGCCCGCCTCTGGGTGGAGTTTGAGGGGGAGAAGGGGCTGGACTACGGGGGCGTGGCCAGGGAATGGTTCTTTCTGATCTCCAAGGAAATGTTCAACCCGTATTATGGGCTGTTTGAGTATTCTGCCACGTGAGTGATCCAGCTGTATATGTCCTTCATTCAGTCAATTGTGTCTTTTCTGTTTTGTTTCTAATTGTTTAAGCAACTTAATTAATTATGTATGCTTTTTAAACATTCATTTAAACATGATGCACTTCTTTCAAAGGTAGATGTGTTATTTTATTGCTTTGGAGAAACGTGCATTAGTAATATTTTGCTCGATGTGCGCACTTGTTACCTCAGGAGAAAACTGAAATTATGTCTTTTAAATTTATAATTAATTCAAATATTAATAATATTTGTGACCTTGGAGCACAAAAGCAGTCTGAAGTCTCTGGGGTATATTTGTAGCAATAGCCAAAAATACATTGTATGGGTCAAAATTATACATTTTTCTTTTATGCCAAAAATCATTAGGATATTAGGTAAAGATCATGTTCCAGAAAGATGTTTTGTAAATTTCCTACCGTAAAAATATCAAAACTTCATTTTTGATTTGTAATATGCATTGCTAAGAATTCATTTGGACAACTTCTCAATATTTCGATTTTTTTGCACCATCAGATTCCAGATTTTCAAATAGTTGCATCTCAGCCAAATATGGTTCGATCATAACAAACATGCATTAATGGAAAGATTATTTATTCAGCTTTCAGATGATGCATAATTGTCAATTTCAAGAAATGTTTTGTGCTCCAGAGTCACATTTAACCCTCATGTGGTGTTCGGGTCAATTTGACCCGGAGAAGATTTTCTTTTTCCCGAAAATAATAGTTAATGTTATCACTTTGGACTGAAACTTAGTGACTTTGTTCCCAAAGGGTATAACTAAATCTCAAATGTTTTTTGGAAATTTTCTTACTTTTTTGTGTGGATTTTGTCACCTTGTTACACTTGTGGTGTTCCCGGTCAAAAATGACCGGCCTATATAAAAAAGCTTATAAATCACTCATTATACCATATTTTCACCCAATCTTGGATTCAATCTTTTTGTCAACTTGTTCTCTTTCAATTAGGACTGGTTTTATATTTCTGTTTGCCTCTGATTAATCGTGGGCCTCATTTATCTGAGAGTAGGCATCTCATTTTTTGAGTAAAAAAAAAAAAATTATGAGTAAATTTGGAAATATGAAAAAAAAAATATGAAAAAAATGGCTACTGTTGATCACACTAGTCTACTCTAATGTTTCACCAGGAATTTTGTTTTGAAACTTTTGTTTTGTAAAAAATATGGCACATAGTCACACTTGTGGTGTTCCCGGTCAAAAATGACCGGCCTATAAAAAATAGCTTATAAATCACTCATTATACTATATTTTCACCCAATCTTGGATTCAATCTTTTTGTCAACTTGTTCTCTTTCAATTAGGACTGGTTTTATATTTCTGTTTGCATCTGATTAATCGTGGGCCTCATTTATCTGAGAGAAGGCATGGTCAAAAATGGTCACAGTGGCCGACCATTGAAAGTGAATGGGAGAGACTGAAAATAACTGAACAATTTAGTTTTCAGGAGCATGTTCATTATTTTCATGTACACATATGAGCATATGTGCTTGCAAACATCGAGCCCTTGGACCTGTGCATGTATCGATACATTTATACACACTTTACCCAGACACACACGTTAAAACACACAAACTTTGAGTATTACACACATTCTTTTCCACAGAGAGAAATTTGATCCTACCCTAACCTGCATCTAATATACATTTATACATCTGACATTACCACACACACACACCCACCCACCCACACACACACACACACACACACACACACAAACTGGCCGTGACTGCAGTGACCCAGCTTCAAAAGAATCTTTCTTTCATGTTCTTGTTTCATCACAGCTTCCAGACAAAATATTATGACATTTTGTTTTGGAACTGTGAGGATCTCACACAGAACTAGACAATATTTACAAATATACATCATGCGATAGCACAGGCATATATAAATGCCTCACAGCACCTTGCTTGTCATTCATTTGTGGCAGCACAATGGCAAGGCAGCTCTCTGCACATGATGTTATTCATCAGATTTTTGACTCAGAAACTAGTGAGGAGGAGGAAATGCAGGATGCATCATGCAGTGAAGATGTTTCTGAAGAGGAAGGCACCACTGAATCGGCTACGGAGCTTGAAACAACTGATGAGGAGCTGTCTTCCAGTGATAGAAAATAATTCCAAAATAATGAACATGCTCCTGAAAACTAAATTGTTCAGTTATTTTCAGTCTCTCCCATTCACTTTCAATGGTCGGCCACTGTGACCATTTTTGACCATGCCTTCTCTCAGATAAATGAGGCCCACGATTAATCAGATGCAAACAGAAATATAAAACCAGTCCTAATTGAAAGAGAACAAGTTGACAAAAAGATTGAATCCAAGATTGGGTGAAAATATAGTATAATGAGTGATTTATAAGCTATTTTTTATAGGCCGGTCATTTTTGACCGGGAACACCACAAGTGTGACTATGTGCCATATTTTTTACAAAACAAAAGTTTCAAAACAAAATTCCTGGTGAAACATTAGAGTAGACTAGTGTGATCAACAGTAGCCATTTTTTTCATATTTTTTTTTTCATATTTCCAAATTTACTCATAAATAATTTTTTTTTACTCAAAAAATGAGATGCCTACTCTCAGATAAATGAGGCCCACGATTAATCAGAGGCAAACAGAAATATAAAACCAGTCCTAATTGAAAGAGAACATGTTGACAAAAAGAATGAATCCAAGATTGGGTGAAAATATGGTATAATGAGTGATTTATAAGCTTTTTTTTATGGGCCGGTCATTTTTGACCGAGAACACCACAGGTGTTATAGGGTTTTGAACACCACATGAGGGTTAAATAGAAAATCCTTATTTAGTTTTTTGGACATTTGACTATCCTACTTAGAACGTGCTACAATCTTTCAGAAAGTTTTTCAAATGCTGTATGAATATTGCAGGGATAACTACACCCTACAGATCAACCCCAACTCAGGTCTGTGCAACGAGGACCATCTGTCCTACTTCAAGTTCATCGGCCGAGTGGCAGGAATGGCCGTTTATCACGGGAAGCTGTTGGATGGTGAGTAACCTGTCAATAACGGTGTTTGACTTCATCTACAGACACACTGCACGCAATCAGACTGATTTACTAAAGGCAGCACATGTCTAAATGTAACTACAGTGATAATTCTGTCATTCTTTACTCTTAAATGATTTTGTCTGCACAGCATTCTTCATCCGGCCCTTCTACAAGATGATGCTGCAGAAGCCAATCACGTTACAGGATATGGAGTCAGTGGTGAGTGACAGGCACCTCAACCAATCAGCTTTAAATGAAAATGACTGACCCCAAATTACTGACCAGTAGTGTATATTGTTATTACAAAATATTGATATTTTAAAAACATAGCTTCTTTTTTTTTATTACTTTTTTATTCATCAAAGTATCCTAAAAAGTATCACATGTTCTGAAAAAATATTAAGCAGCAGAACTGTTTCCATCTTTGATAATGAATCATCATATTAGAATGATTTCTAAAGGATCATGTGATAATGATCCGAAAAATTCAGCTTTGCATCACAGAAATAAATGATCATTTAAAGTATAATAAATGTAAAAATATATAATATATAATATAAAATATTTTCAATTGTAATAATATATAAAATATATTAAATTTGTTTCTGCATTTTTGATCAAATAAATGCAGGCTTGATGAGCAGAAGAAACTTCTTTCAAAAACATTAATAATAGTAATGTTTCCATACTTTTGGTCTGTACTGTATATATATATATATATATATATATATATATATATATGTATATGTATATGTATATATATGTATATGTATATATATATATATGATTTTTTTTATTTTTTCACATTTGTCATATAATTGATTTTATTTGTTTATATATAAATATCTTGTTTATTTTTGTTTAGATTTACATGTATTTTTTTCAATTAGTTTATATTTTGTTTATCAGTTCTGTTATGTTTAAACTTCAAGGAAACCACTTAAAAAAATATACTAGTGTGTGTTTCATTCAAAAAAAGATAGTCAGTGCTTCTGGGTAATAAGTAAGTAGTGTAAGTTATAGTTTAACACAGTTTGAGTGCTGTTAACAGTAATTGTGTGCTTAATGTCCCATGGAGCTCTAGTTCAGTCATCATTAGGTGTATGTTGTTTCTGGTCGTGTAATTTCAGGACAGCGAGTACTTCAACTCGCTTCGCTGGATCTTGGAGAACGACCCCACAGATCTGGACCTCAGGTTCACCATCGACGAGGAGCTCTTTGGACAGGTTTGTGCGAGGAACAGACAGGAACAGGAACAGAATTAGATGAACCATTGCTGTAAAAGATCTGTAAATGAAGTTCTCCATGTGTCCTAAAGATATGTTTGGTGTATGTTGATGTGATATCGATCCGATCTCGTCCACAGACGCACCAGCATGAGCTGAAACCAGGAGGTGCTGATATTGTGATCGATGACCACAACAAAAAGGAGTATATTCAGTATGTTTTACCGCCCTCTAGTGGCACACACATGAATGTCACCGAGACACTGTTCACATGAGACGGGCTTCAAGATGTAATGGTGTTTCTTTGCAGTCTGGTGATGCAGTGGAGGTTTGTGGATCGGATCCAGAGACAGATGACGGCCTTCAAGGAGGTACAGACCCTCGTTCAGTCGGTTTGGGTCACCGCCGGCCTCCCAGAGTTTGACTGACTTGTGTTTTATCTGCAGGGTTTCTACGAGCTGATTCCTCAGGACCTGATCAAGATCTTTGATGAAAACGAGCTGGAGGTGAGACACTCTTGATGGTGCGTAGTGTTAATGGTGCGAGTGCTCCGAACCTGAACGTCTCTGTGTTCCTCAGCTGCTGATGTGTGGTTTAGGAGACGTGGACGTCAACGACTGGAGAGAAAACACCAAATATAAAAATGGATACAACCCGAATCACCCCGTCATCATCTGGTTCTGGAAGGTCCGATTTGATCCCTGACATGTTTTTTTAATTATTATTATTATTATTATTATTATTAAAAATCATATCATATCTGCTTTTGTTCAAATCTAATTTGGCTTAAAGCAATTATAAAAACAAGAATATTTGCATAATATGGTTATCGTGCTGTATTCCTTTGCATTACAACTGTGCTCTTGTGTTTTTTTGTTTTTAATAGCTTGTAGAAATTCACTAAAACAACAGTTCCTCTAATTATATATAAAAAAACTTTTTATTTATTTTATTTATTATTTTAGTTTTTATTTTCACACACACATATAAGTAAGCATTGAACAAAACAATTGTGCATCTCTAATTATAGATAGTACTAAACCAACTAAAATATCACTTTACAGTGATTTTTACCATGATTAAGGATTGTTTAGGGCAAATTTAAATTTTTTTTACAAGTTGCACTTTTTTTATTTCTTTTTTTATATTATTAATGTAAATGTATATAAATCCCTAAAAAAACAAACATTTTTCATTTTATAATTCTGTTATTATTAGGGTTTTTTTTTTCAGTCAAAATATATTTGCAGGCACATCCAATATCAAAAAGACATTAAATAAGAACTTAAATAAATAAATTATGTTTCTAATGAATAATTATAATTGAGCAGCCCTTTTTATGATTTATATGATTTTTACCATGTTTAAGTGTTGTTCTAAGTAGCATAGCAAGCAGCTAAAACCACAGTAAACCACAGTAAAATCAGAGTAACTGCAGTATTATAGCACAACTTACAGGATTGATTTGAATGTGTTGATGGCACTTCAGACGGTGTTGCTGATGGATGCAGAAAAGCGAATCCGTTTGCTACAGTTTGTGACGGGAACGTCCCGCGTACCGATGAACGGCTTCGCTGAGCTCTACGGTAAGCCCCGCCCCCATCTCATTAATATTAAGCAGCTGCTATTTGCACTCAGTGTAAATACACTCTCTTTTAATATTATCAATACAGTTGATAAAATGTGTGTTTCTGTGATTCCTCAGGATCCAACGGGCCGCAGTTGTTCACTATCGAACAGTGGGGCACGAGGGACAAACTCCCCCGAGCACACACCTGGTGAGAGATCTGTGTGTGTGTGTGTGTCCGTCTGTCTCTCTCGTCTCGTTCATGACTCGTCCTGTGTCTCTCCGTCAGCTTCAACCGTCTGGATCTCCCTCTGTACGAGTCGTTCGAGGAGCTCCGCGAGAAGCTGCACATGGCGATTGAAAACGCTCAGGGCTTCGATGGAGTGGATTAGACTCCGGCTGCCACGGCATCAGCGTAACCACGGCGACCGCATCAGGACCGTCAGGAGGATGATCCGGCCTAAACGCCGTTATAAAATCACTAATCTGTATATTTCAGATGTTTACAGTTTTGTACTCCTGCATACAGCGTGCGAGATTTCGAAACATCTGTAGATTTGATCATATCTAGGCATTTGAGCGTAATTGAGGATTGTAAGTCACACGTTATGGATGTGCACTATTTGGCTGATGAGATTTCCCGACATGCACAATGGCTGTCTTTACAAAGAATGTAATTTTTTTTCGTTTGTTTCTGAATTTTTCACAAATTCTAATGTATCCATTCATCACTGTTTGTACAGATCAAGCGCTCTATCGCTCTTAATCGTGACTTTTTCTCACTTTTGTTTACATGTTTTTTTTGTTTACTTTTTTTTTTTTTTTTTTGCACTGCTTTTGAAGGTCGAAGCACTTTTCTAAAAACAAAAGGTTCAAGTCTTACTGTGTATAAATCATCACCTCAGTCAAGCTGACAAATCATTGCTTTATTATCATTAACTAGATGTTTACAGCTTAAATATTGCTTAAAGCAAGCACGTGTTGGACTGTTAAATAACCTTGCCTTCATTTGTACGCTAAAATTATTTGATTCTGTGCGCTGACAAGCAACTTTTAAAGAGGAAAACTTTTATCGTCGATACTGTTGTTTAATAAGATACTATTATATGAACGTCCACTGCATTTCTACCAATGTTTTTGGCACTAGAGTGAGATTCAGAGAGGATTTTCTATCAAAGAGCAAAAGTGTCTTTCGTTTTATTGTAAATTGTGTTGATTTTGATTGTCACATGATCTTTATGGCTGCATATTTTTTTTAATTAATAAAATGAAAAAGATTGTTCCCATGTGATGTCTTTATTAAGGTTTGTGTGCTCGTTAAAGTCTTTAAGAGTTATTAATTAGGCAGTTGTCATAATACATGAAGAGTTTAGATGCAAAATGCTCATTTTATCATCATCATCATTTTTATGTTAAATGTTATGGTTGGTACTAGTATACAAATGGTATTGAGTAACATTTATTTATATTTATTCTCATTATTATTGTACAAATCGTGTTGAAAAACATTTATTTTTGTGTATTTATATTTTTATTTTAATGTGTATTGTTTTTGTTATATACAAATGGTATTGACAAACATATTATTATTATTATTAAACAAATGATTTTGAATCTTTATTTCATATTTATTCATATAAATATATTTTATTTACAAATAAATGTCATTATACATAAATAGAAACCATTTTCTCTTGATAATTATTGTAAAGTTATGTATTTAATATGCCGAGTGATGCAGTTCTCTAAATGTCCGCTAGTCAAAAGGGGGCGCAATATCACTATAAACTTTACAACAGTGGGCTGTGTCGTGGCATAAATAATACTTTATTGATCTAATACATTAGATATTGCCTACATATTCTTTTTGAAACTATATCTTTACTTTGCATTAAATAATAGAGTTAAATACATTAAAATATGTTTATAATGATAAAGCCTCAGAGCTGAGCTGAATGTGAGAGTGATGTTTGTGTGTCCGTTTACAACAGGAGTGAGGGACAATGCTGTTATTCCCCCTTTTCTCTTCTCTTTTCTCTCCCATCCCTCTTTATGCCCACAGTCCAGCAGAGGTCAGCTGATGGGTCACACTACTGGGGTCAGAGGGGTGGGGTGATGTGGGGAAGGGTCCTAGAATACATGCCGGATCTTCTTTCGCTCTGTTGTGAGAATCTCATATTGATCTGATCCCTTATTGATCAGATCTCACGCATAAGCATATTAGCATTTGCTGTTTCCAAAATGAAATGGAATAAATGACATGTTTTCTCCCAGATGCAGATAAATCTGTTCATCCTCACGACAGTGACACAGCGAACCAGAAGATGGATAACAATAGGAGGTTTATATTTTATATAAATATATATATATATATATATATATATATATATATATATATATATATATATATATATATTATTACTGGTATTATGTGTGTGTGTGTGTGTCTTATTAATCATTGTATTATTGTTGTTTTTTTACTGTATGTGATGCATAATTATTTTGAGATATAAATTTCATTTTATAAAATAATTATATTATATATATTATTGAAAGTGGACTTTAAGGAAGTTTTCAGCAGGGTGACATGCTATAAATATATAAACAAGACTAGATTTACAAAGCATTTTTTTTTCACTGTTTTTTTTACATTTTTAATATTTCTGTTAGAAATTCATGTCAACGCAGGACCATTTAAAATGAACAAGTGAAAGTGAAAAATGTCAAAACTTGAAGATCAGTTATTGGACAGATACAGATACAGCTTGAAGAGTTGAAGTGTGCTGTTTTGTGACTGTGGGAAACTGAACTCAGGCTCTTTTCTCCTGATGTTCACTGAACAGATGTATTGTTCTTCCTGACCTGCTGTCCGAGCAGAACTATTGTCCAGCCGGTCAGAGTGTCCAGAGGAGAGCAGATCAATACTGTCCCTTCAGTCTCCAGCTGTCCAGCTCAAGCCATGGATACTGGGCAGATCTGGGTCTGTTCCACCGGCTGAGTGTGTGTGTGTGTGAGTGTGTGTGAGAGAGACATAACACTGAAGTAAAAACACACACATAGTAGAGCAGCCTAAGTGTATGAAAGACTGGGGCAAGTTGTCACATTCAGATTCGGACTCTTCAGTGACACAAAAGCTTTGTATATTGTACGCTGGACGGAGAAAAGTGCAATCGTTGTTGATCCTGCAGCATTTAAAGACAGATTCAGACACACAGTTTCATATGTTTTAGTCTCATGCAAGAACAAGAGTGATTTAAGTGTTCAAATGCTATTCTGAGCCAATGCAACAACAATCTCAACATCATCTGGCTTTTTGACACTGTGATCAATAAAAAGTAAAGTAACAAACTCAAATATTTATAAATATGACGAATAGAACAAAATGTTTTGATACTAATACTTATTTTTTGATTCAATACTGATCAGAAAACCAGTGTTTAGTGCAGTCAAAAGATTAATTACATCCATAATAAAAGTTTGTGTTTGCATAATGTGTGTGTGCTGTGTAGATTTACTATGTTCAGTATTTATAAAAAACACACACATGTATATATTTAAGAAAAAAGTTAAATTTACACATGAAATAAATTTATATATAATATAAGTAATATATTTTTAAAGTAATATTTATATTATATATATACACACTGCATGCAAAAAGAAATAACGTCAAAGATCAAGTGATCAGCACAAACCGTTAATAAAGCCTTATATTGTTTTATGTTATTTCAAGTTGTAAACAATTGATGATTTTAAAAACGTAATTCAAACTATTTTTAACTGATTAAAAAAACATAATAAAAAGAGGTAAATCCTCTCATGAATATCCATCTCTGAACATTTGTTTTCAGGCGGAGGAATCTCCTCACTCTCCGATGAGCCGCGTCACGCAGCGCGCTCCGGGACCCGTGCCCTTCCGCAGGAAGTAGTGCGCTCGCAGCGGTCAGCGGCGTCGCGCGCTCCGTTGAGTCAGAAAGTGTGTGGAGCTCGAGTCCGCAAGCCACGGCTCAGGCATGCTCGGACTAGCAGAGTAAATGGCGTCTTTCAAAACGGATTTATACCAGCATCTGCTGTTTCTTGCAGTATTTCTGTCAGTCTCTGGTAAGAGCGTTTATTTCATATTTGTTGGAACAGAAATTAGTTATGCATGAACTTAAATGTCAGGATGTTTCGTGACTTCAGTGTCCTGGATGAGGGGCTTCATGCACTGAAACTTAAAACTTACATAGAAAACATTATTAAATGTATATGTATTCATATTTATACATAAGATATTTGTCATTACTGAATGAATGCTCGAGCTTTGATTCACTCACGTGCGCGGAACACAATGTAACAAACTTCAAAGAAGCATCGGCAATCATGCAAATCTTACGTGTTTCAAGACATCAACATGATTCTCCTGATCACAGAAGCTTATTGCACATTCACATTTTCAAACGAAGAGCTTTTTTAATTTAATGCATCATTCACATACATTATCGTATTATATTATGCATAAAAAGTGCTTCATGCATAATCAAATAGTTGGTGATATATCATAAAGCATGCATATTGGTGTATATTTAGGAACAACATCTATAAGTTAATCATAATATCTGAAATATATCTATTTGAGTGTCACCTTATGATATTATCAAGTCTTCCTGCTGTAATATAATGCATAAAATATTAGTGATGGTTACATCATGAAACTTATATTTATGCATTGTCATATCTGACTGAATACAATATATGACTAATATGCTAAACATTGTTGTGAAATATTAGTTATTATAGTCACTTTTTATTTTTCCTCTCCGTTCTCTTTATTTCTCTTCATGCACAAAAATACATTTAAATCTATAATTATTAAAAATTTATAAAGGCAGATGCATTTCATAAATATCCTAAATGTTTCCAAATCATGACGTTACAATCTTGAAATTCTCTTTTTAGATCCTTTTAAAAGGTGTTTTTTTTATTTTGCTCTCATAGCTGCTAAATGTCATGCTGGGAATGAATTACAGCTCTTCTTTAGACAAGAATGGAGTCTCTTCTGACTTTATGAGCCATGAATAAGAGGATTACCGCGAGTAATGCATCAGGTCAAATATGATTACAGCATCTCATCTCAGTGGAAACTCGCTTGCTTCTGTCTCTGCAGGTGTGAGGAGTTTTAGTGAGCTGTTTTTTATAAAGGAGCCCCATGATGTGACCGTATTGAGGAGGGATGCTGTGGTTTTGGACTGTCAGGCCCACGGCGAGGCTCCCATCGGGATCCGGTGGCTGAAGAACGCAGCGGTGCTCACAGAGTCAGAGCGGGTTTACCTGCTCACCAACGGCTCTCTGTTCATCTCAGAGGCGGACAGTCGTAAAGACAAATCAGATGAAGGCTTCTACCAGTGCCTTGCCCAGAACAAATATGGATCTATTCTCAGCCAGAGAGCGCGCTTGACTATCGCAGGTAAGTTGCATCGGTGTATTCGTCCCGATGTGAGTCAGTTTGCTGAAATGTCTTTTGAGATTAAAGGAATAGTTCACCCAAACTTTTCTGAACATGTACTTCCCCCACCAGGCCATGTTCTGATGTTTCTTCATCAGATTTGGAGAAATGTAGCATTGCATTACTTTTTTAGCAATGCAGTGAATGGGTGCCGTCAGAATGAGAGTCCTTTTTTTTTCACTTCACGATTATTGTGATGTTTTTGGACTCTCCTTCTGACAGTTTTTGGTGAACTAGTTCTATTCCTTGTTTCAAAAGCATTTTTTTTTCTACAGTCAAATATGTTTTAAGAAAAGCGTCATGTCGGCTGTAATCAGTGTGAGATCAATCTAATAAAAAACATCAATCATCATACGGGTGTTGCAACTTTTATCACACAATATATGTAAATGACCTCAATCATTTTTGTTGACGCAGTATATAGCTCATTATATTTACACACAAATGTATATTTTTTGCATTCCACTTCCACTTGTGTCTTTTGCAGTTTCTTGTACATAGTGTGGTGTGATCGGGAGGCGCTTGGAAAAAATGCTTCTACAAAAAAAGGTTTAATCTGCAGTTATGGCCTTGTTTAGAGATCTCCAGACTAATTTCTGGGGCAATATATCGCCCAACAAAAAAGATTGCTCTCGTGTCAGGCCTGCTGGCTGTAGTCTGCTCCGATTGTTGGTTGTAGATGTGCTACAGATAGCTGGAGGATAGATGAGTGTGTTTGTGTGTGTCCGGTGCGGGGCAGGGGTCAGTGCTGTGCTCGAGGGTTCGCGGCTGTGTGAGAATGTGTCCATTGGTGTGTAAATGAGGGCCGGCGGGTCTGAAAAGCTCAGTTTGTGGACACTAGTGCCCCGGTGTTAAAGAGCACATGACCCCTATTCATCAGCACCTCCTGACCACAGCCATTGTTCCTGCTCTCCTGTGTGTGTGTGTGTGTGTGTGTGTGTGTTTGACAGAGGCTTTTAAAGTCCTCTCCTCTCCTGAGGATGCTTCAGAACAAAAAGCATGTGTTTCTGCTGAGCATTCAGAGCAAAACTTCAGCACGTCGACTGTTCGAGAGGAGTTTGCTCTTGGCTGGGTGTTATAATTAACTACAACTAAAACCATAACACTTGAAATAAAATGATTGATAGCTGAAATAAAGTAAATGACACACAAAAAAATATTTTATCGCAGCTAGTTGACAAGGCATCATTTCTCATTTTTGTTGAACTCTGAAATACATAAGATTTAGAAATTGAATTAATAAAAATGTATGTAAAAAATATAATTATATTTGTACACTTCATATTTAAAAACTAAATATCAACAATGAAATTAATATAATTAATAAAACATAATATATGCCTAATAACTAAAAACTATATACAGTAGACAGACATTTAATGGAAAAAATATATAAAAATGATTTATGGGATTTTTAGGACTTGATTTGAGATTCGTTTGATCAAAATAACTAAAATCAAAGCCAATTAATTGCAATGAAGAACAGTTTCAGAATTGTTTTTTTCATTTTTATTGTATTTCTTAAATATATTTATTTTAATTATTAATTGAATTGTATAAAATATAAAAATTATAAAAATATAATTTATTAAAATTATATATATATATATATATAATGTTTGTGTGTTTAATTGTAATATAAATATATATATATATATATATATATATATATATATATATATATATATATATATATATATATATATATATATATATTTTTTTTTTTTTTTTTTTTTTTTTTTTTTTTTTGAATATATTGTAATAATTTTGATATGAATTCAGATTCTCCAAAGATTGCTCCGCACAATTTTTTTGCTTCTACTGAATCACAATTATTGACAACTAGTAATTTGGGGCTGTTTTAAATAACTTCAGCTGAACAAAAGTTGAGACGAGACAAAGTTCATTCCTTAATGGAATTTCCTTGAAGTTTCCGGAGCGTTTAAAGAGAAACATCTGAGTGAAATCTTTCTGTTCTTGTTGTTTACACACATGCATGTGTTCAGGATGGTCATGATTTTCTGGGGGTGGAGCCTGAATGTTTGCAGGTGTAAATCTGCTAATGACTCTTGTATTGTGTAACAGGACTAAAGGGAGAAAAGCTAAATATGACACTCTCCTCCTGCCCTCTGCTTCACCTCGAGAGCCCACAAACATGACTATAGTCTGGGATTTACAGAGAGAGCATCATGGGAAGGGAGTAGTTGTGTGTGTTATGAAGTAAAGACAGCGAGCTGCTTTAACAGGGCTCTCTACAGACTCTCTAAAAGCCTGTAACATTACAGGAACCTGGGAAATACCCTCAAGACCGACAATAAAGCTACTTGAAGGGAATTGTGGGGGATATCAACTCCTGTAAATAAACAGACACATAGATTTGAGTTAAAAACATGCAAAACTGGACAATATAATGAATAAGGATGATATATTTGAATTGATATGCAATTATTTGATCTATTACTAAATTCTAAAATTATTTAATCTTAAGCATGCATATATTAACTCACTTGCATAAAAGATTTTAATATTTAATGTTGATTGATATATACATAATTTTCATACAGATTAAATTATCGAATGCATCTTCTGGACAACTTTCAGGATTTTTTATGCATTAAAATTCGAAACATTCCTTTGGTTGTGACACAAGTCTGGCTTTTTCTTACAATTATGTCTTATGCTGATTAATTTAATGCTTATTTGCATGCAAATTAAGCAATTCAATGCACAACTTTACTTATTTAATGCATTTTTTTAATGCTTTTTTATGCATATAAAATAATTAATTATGCTGATTACGTTGCATGCAATTTAACACAAACTATTAAATGCATGATCTTTCCAGCATTATACACAAACACACACTCACATAAACTGAAAGTCCTCTGCTCCTGATTGGCTGGTTTTATAGCAGCGAGTCGAGCTGATGGCCTCATGCGATTGCTTTCTGCTCCGCTAGTTTGCTGAATTGGTGAAAAGTCTCCTTTTGTCCCATCTGCCCCCAACTGCCCCGGCCAAAGAAGCAGATTTCTTTGCAGGGCATTTGTTTGACCAGATCGAGCTGGTCAGGACAGCTGGCTCTTTGCACCAATGGAAGGGCAATTATGCAAACGAGAGAGAAGTATGCAGGGATTTGGGGAAGTTTGATTACTGCTTAGTTTGTGTTGTGGGATGAGAAGTGAGAGTCCAGGGGTTGAGTGTGATTTTAGCACCGTTATGCGATGATGGAGGTGACACTTTTCTTCATGCGTGTGTTTTTTGACACCGTGTGTTGGCAGATGTTGTGTGTGTGTGTGCGCTTGATGGTTCCCCATGTTTAGACCTTTTGCCCTTCTCATATATCAGACACTATCACATGTTTACTCAACTATCTAAACGCGGACATACCTTCAGTACTGTCTTACATAAAAACTGATCAGATCAATGCATCATGCTCTATTTATCTGATCAAAAACACAGACAAAACTGAAATATCGTGACATATGATTGCCATTTCTAATATACTATCACATGCATTCATGGAATTGCAGGATGTACAGGCCTTAAATATTGTAAAGATGATCTTGTTATCATTGTAAGAGGTCTTCAGTTCCCTCACTGAATGTAAATCGGCTGTGTGTGGAGACGGCGGGTGTCAAAGGAGGCCTTCTTCAGCAGTTTAAAATTAGAAACATGCCTGCGTTTGTGACTCACGGAGGGCCGGTGATGGGAAACGGGTCCCTGAGGGCCTCTAATGTGTTCCTAGAATTCCTGGAATTGCTACAGGAATATCAAAACACTCTTTTCTTTCCTCAATTTGTATTTTTGCTTGGTGATGCTTCAGGTCTCCGGAGTCAGAAAGCTGGAGTGTCTGAGTTTGAGAGGAGATGTTTGAGGAATTTCAGAGGGACGAGATGCACAGTGTGACATGTGAAAGGTTTCCATAGATTCCCTAAGTGCTGGTCAGAAAGGTCAGAGCAGGTTGTGTGCAAGGAAACAGCGGCGAGGAGAGAAATATTCCTGCTAATAACAGACAAAAACATGGCAGCGTAGACCAGCTCATCTCTCTGGAGTCTGGATGTATGAACACAGAGCTGACTCCATCTAGTCCTGAGAGAACGATGCACTTAACAAAATAACAAAAGCAATTCGATGACAAAGTTTAATGGCAAAAAGTAGAATGTATAATTTAACTTCAAGTCTGCAAAGGAATGGATCAAATGGAAGAGAAAAAAATCAGGATTATGCTTTCGAATCATTCAAACATTTCAAAATGTGTTGAAACTTGAACAAACAGCTGTAATTCAGACAGGAATCATGTGTTTGTATTAGTTTTCCTGCTGATCGAGTGATAATACATGATTTCTTTCACCACGCAAATGGTTGTAAAAGCAAAAATACTACAAAATGCATCATATTTTCTTAGAAAGTGTTACGTGCTCCAGTAAAACAGCAAATATTATTGAAATCAGCACCCAGAATTAGTAAGAAACGGGTACTGGATTTGATTCAGGAGGACGGTGATATCAGTGCATTTTAGGATTGCATGCATGTTGCTTGAGAGTTTGCCAAAAATGCATGCATTAATGTTCATGTCATATCTGAAAATGCTGTGTAAGCAGGCAGCGTGAGGGCTACTCTTCATCTGTTTGATCACAGATAATGCTCTCGAGGTGATCGTTTGACCTGTTGCTCTTCAGCGGATCAGATAAGACACAATAGCTGTGCTGTTCTCAGAGCTCTGGGGGGAGATAAGGGTCTCGGGATAGTCTCCGGCCTCCCTGCCCCCAAACCGCTGAGAGGCCAAAGGCCATAGGGTGAGGTCCTGAGCCTGGCCTCTGATTGGCTGGTGAGGGGCCGGTTCAGGCTTCTGATTGGCTGACGGGGTCCTGAAGCTCTAGGGCTGCTGGACGGACCCTGACTGATCCTCAGCATTCTTCCCTTCTGTTCACAGACAAAGCATTCTTCTCTATTTCTCTACAGAAGGAGTGAGCGAGAGGTGAAGACAGGTCACGACACAGCGGGACTGTGTTTGTGCATAATGCATCTGCTAATAAAACCTTAAAATATCTCAAATTACCTGTGCATTAAAGATGGGTTAGCTGCATCACTCTTGTCAGAGCTGCTTCTGAGTGGGTCAGAATCTCTTCAGTGGTCTCTACAGAACAAGATGAGGTGCTTAATGAAGTATACAATTGTATAAAATGAGATCTAAATGGAGATGGAGGCCCATTAACCCCGTGTGTGCCGATCCACAGACCTGTGCTGCTCTGAGCGAAGGAGAGGAACTCGCTGAAACTGAAGTGTGCGCTTCTGGAGTTGCTCTGTTGTGCTAGGGCTTGGTTTCTGGTTCGTGTTTGGGGGATGCCTTACTGCTGCCCAGGATTTGTTGAGGTCAGAGGTTAGAGGTCAGAGGTCAGGTCAGTGGAAGGGACAGACTTACAGATCCTCTTATAATGCTGAGTTAGACTACAGACTACATCGAGCTGTGGTTTATCAAACCATTAAGTCAATTTCTGGCAAGGAATAAATTATTTAAAAAGGTGATTGCAGCCTTTTCTGGACAATTCAGACTTTTTTCCACTAAATCTATATCTCCTAATTTTTTTATTTTTTTTTTGATGATGATTTTGTCTGTTTTTTATTTTTTTTATTTTTTTGAATTAATTCATCACTATATGCTATTGTAGTTTGTATGAATCTTTTGAATTAGCCTTTTAATTTCGATTTTCAGTATTCAATGGATAACTTTGGTTGAATTTTTAGTCATTTTGATATTGTTTATTTAGTTATTTACCCAGTATTAGCGCACAAACACACACTGCATCCAGTAGGTCACCAGATGCATGCATAGTGTAGTTTAATTGACATTCTAGAAGTGCTTTTACAGAAGAGGAGCTTCATGACTGGTAGAATTATGTATGAAGCATCATAAATGAGTGATGATGACTTCCTGTCACTGACTCAACATTCAGGCCCGAGGCTGGCTTTGTTATTATCTCCGTCCGAACATGAGGTCTGTGTGTACAGCAGAGCTTCCATTGATTCCGGTTAACTAATTATTGACCGGAGGCTTCTCCAGGGGTCGAAGGGGTTGATCTGAAGGGCTTTGGTTTGGGGGTTTTATGGCTGTTAGCCTGAGAAGACCTCACTAAAGAGACACGGAGAACAAACATTCATGTCTTTCGATCCTAAAAGAGGCCGTTTATGGGGAGCTGTGTTTGCTTTTACTGATTATCATCATTCAGAAAGACAGAAGAGTCTCTTTAAAGGGATGAAGCTATTATTATGGTGGACTCAAACTGAAACCGTAAAAAAAAAAGTAAGATAACTGAAATAAAAATTCAGCTAGTTCCTAAATTTCCATTTAGTTTACCTTGTATGAAAATAAGTCTAAAAATGAAATACAAATATTAAAAACTACATAGACATATAAGAAAAAATATATTACTAAAACAAAAATGTTAATAAAAAAACGAAATATAATAATAATAAATGATTAATTAAACTATTAGTAAAAACTAACAGCACACAAAAATTAAAATGTCATTATATTTTAAGATTTTTTCATATTTATTTTATTTTATATTTATTTATTAATTTCAGTTTAATTATAAAGTTAAAGAAAATCCCATGTTTAAAGAGTTTTTTTTTAATGTTAATTCTATTTTGTTTATTTAGTTAAAAAGGTTATTGTATTTAAAAGTTGATGTTTCCAAAGTAAATAAGTAATAATCATGATTATTTGTGATTTTCTCACTCTTAAATATCTCTTGGCATGAACACTTTCTAATTGAACACAGATGTTTTTATTAGAGAGAATCACGTGAAGGTAACAAGCCAAAGGGTTGTGTTTAGTTTAGAGAGGAACACACACACACACACACACAGAAGTGTTACCAAAAGGTGTGTGTTATGCTAGCGTGAGGTGTTTGTCTAAAGCTTTTGGTTCAGTTTGCCTCGCTTCTTCTTCTTCTGTCTATTTTATTCTATTGTGTTAATCTCTCTCATACTTGAATGGCTTGTTCAGATTTGCCATTAAAACAACACATTATCCATTCACAGCTCAATAAGTCTCTAAATGTTGTTTTCTAATGGTCACTATCTGGTTGTCTTTCTGCAGGTTTATCCTCCTTCACTCAGCAGCCGGCATCAATCACGGTTACAGAGGGATCTGTCGCACGATTCAGCTGTAAGATCACAGCCACGCCTCCACCAATCATCACCTGGGAGTTCAACAGAGTCACTTTACCACTGGCCACTGAAAGGTAAGCTCCGCCCACCTACGAGAGGGAGGAGGGGCTTAGTATTGACCGCTTACTCTTGAAAAAAATCATGTTTTTTCATTGTGCATTCCAATGAATCTCAATCAAACTGCATGAATGTTTGCATGTGTGTGTCCAGAATCACAGTCCTGCCCGGGGGAGTGTTACAGATTCAGGGAGTTGAACGGGCTGATGCTGGGAGTTACCGCTGTGTGGCCGTTAATATGGCCAGCCGCCGCAGGAGCTCCGAGGCCGAGCTAACCGTGACCACAGGTCTACATCCAGATCACAACACTAGTATTCATGCATGCTACAGTCATTTTCATTTGCTCTCTTTATGCTTCCCAACAGCTCCATCTCCCAGAGTTCCTCAAAGACCTCGTATCATCGCCGCTCCGCAGAATCTGACCGTGACGCTTCACAGCACGGCTCTGCTGGAGTGCATGGCGACCGGAAATCCTCGTCCGCTGATCTCATGGAGCCGCGGCGACCAGAAATCCATCGACGTTCACAAAACCAAGGTTCTCGGCAATGGAAACCTGCTCATTTCCGACGTGAGACCCCAGCACGCCGGGATCTACTTTTGCCGTGCAACTACGCCGGGAACCAGAAACTACACGATTGCAGCCGCTAATATAACTGTGCTAGGTAGAGTACATCAACACAGGGTTTCTGTGGGTCTTAAAAACCCTTATTTCACCTTTCCACAATTTAAGGCCTTAAAAAGGAGTTAAATCAGAGCAGATTCTTAAATTAAAGTGCATGGCATTTAATGTCACATGCATTGAAAAAAATGATATTTGAACAAAGTGAAGTGAGTAAAAACCCCCCAAAAATTATGTGGATAGGGATGAAAATTACTTTCCAGTTTGCATTCAGTTGATGCACAATAGCAGATTTTTGTTCTTGTTTGAACCTTAAACGAATTCTGATCAACTTCTTAGAAAAAGAGACTTCCAATCTTCTGAAATTGTACATCTCATGTGAATGTGTCTTGATTTAAGAATCATTTGCTCTGGAAAACAAAACAAAAATACTATTTTTAGTGTGATTAGAAAATGCAGTAAAAGTTAGAGCTATTCAAGCCTTAAGCTATTCGTATTAGTAGTAAAATGTATGAAAAAATAATGGATATAGGTACAAAGTTGAAGTATTGCTAATGGAAGACATATACCATATCGACATATTGTGCTCCCATCAATGTATTACTTCATTTATATATATATATATATATATATATATATATATATATATATTTTTTTTTTTTTTTAATCATTAGGATATTAAGTAAGGATTATGTTGCATGAACGTATGTTGTAAATTTCCTACCTTTAAATATATCAAAAATATATTATCATTAGTAGTATGCATTGCTAAGAACTTAATTTTGACAACTTTAAAAGTTTTTATTTTTTGCACCCTCAGATTCCAGATTACATCTTCAAACCATACATCAACAGAAAGATTATTTATTAAGCTTTCAGATGATGAAAAAAATCTCTCTATTTTTTTTAATTGTCCCCTATGACTAGTTTGTGCTCCAGCGTCACACATAAATAAAACAGCTGTTTTAGATTGCACAAATGCATGTATTTAATATATGCGTCTGTGCATTTCTTTACATGCAGCGGCGCCGTCTCTCGTGGAATGGCCAGAAAGCGTGACCCGACCGAGGGCTGGTACCGCCCGCTTTGTGTGTGTGGCAGAGGGATCTCCAAAACCTCAGATCACATGGCTGAAGAACGGTGAACCTGTTCACTCCAATGGACGTGTCAAGATGTATAACAGGTACTGCCGTGTGAAAAACATCCGTGAATCATTGCATTCGAGAACATGCATTGGTTAAAACAATAAATGTGTTTCTTGCAACATTTGCATCTGCTTAAATAGTTTAATGCAATAGTTGATGCTTTTAAAGCTGTAGACACTGCTGCCCTAAAGCCTGAACCCAATGCATTTATAATTTATGTCTGTCTTTAATTTGTATATTTTGAGCACTACGCTCATTTGTCTGCTGGAAACTCTGTCCTGCTCAAATATTCATCAGCTGGTTTCTTCTGTGGAACAAGAGAGGGTTAATTATTCAGTGCTCTGCTAATGGGGCTTGAGCTGATTTACTCATTGATTTTACTCTAATTTGTTTTCCTGTCTGGGTTTGTTATGGGACCCTAAAAACCAAAAGAGGAGGGTTTCCACCTCAACATACACACGTTAAACATGCATGTTAAATATATATATATAAATATGTATATATGTAAATATTTATTCCTGCAGTTCCTGTATCAACAAATATTCAAGTTACAAAACAAAATATTGATGTTAAAAAAACATATACATATATAAAATAAAATTATATATAAAATTCACTATATTCCCCAAATTCACTAATAATAATGAGGTAGTAAAATGTCCTTAATTTTTGTGAAAATAATGCTAAAAAATAATATAATATAATGCATCCTGATGTTTTGTTTATATTAGTTTTCGTTTTTCTTCATGATGGGTTTTATTAAGTTCTTAGTTTTATAAATTAAATTAAAATTAAAAATTAAATTAATGCATTTAGCAGACGCTTTTATCCAAAGGTTACATTGCATTCAGTCTAACAATGTTTCCTAACATGTGTTCCTTGGGATAATTTTATATATTTACATATATCACTAAATTGAGAATATGGTAGTAAGATGCGCTTAGTTTTTATGAAGATAATGCAAAAAATGTTACCAGTTCAAAAATATTTTGAATTTGTCATGCAATATTACCAGGTTTAGTGAGATGTCAGTATATCAGTATCTTGAGGCAAAAAGGATAAAAAAAAACTCATAATGAAAAACTCTTGTTGTTCACAGTAAACTGGTGATTAACCAGATCATTCCTGAAGATGACGGCATATACCAGTGTCAGGCGGAGAACGAGCAGGGGTCGGTTCTGGCCATGGCTCGTCTGATCGTAGTGATGTCAGACAACCGTCCCAGCGCTCCCAGAAACATCCGCGCGGAGACCGTGTCCAGCTCAGCCATCCTACTGGCCTGGGAGAGACCCATGTACAACTCGGACAAAGTCATCGCCTACTCTGTGCACTACATGAAGGCAGAAGGTGAGCGTCTCTGATATAAATGGTTAAATGTGGAGCGGAGAGTGGTGAAAATGCACAAGAGCCAAAAAATGTCCTCACTCTCAGGTCATGCAAGATCAGAGTTGGTTTCTTCATCAGGTTTGTAGAAATCTAGCATTGGATCAGTGTCTCTTCAATGGATGCTCTGCAGTGAATGGGTGCCGTCAGAAAGAGAGTCCAAACAGCTGATAGATCCACAGCACTCCAGTCCATCAGTTAACATCCTGAGAAGAATAAAGAAGAAGCAAATACAATATTAAGATGTTTTTCATAATCCATGATTCATAATTCTGGTCTGAATCAGGAGAGAAATATGCACAGATCATGCACTATTTACAAGCCAAAACAATATCAAACGAATATTTGGGTGGATATTAATAACAACAAGAGATGAATTTATAGCCAGATTTAAAGTTAAAAGTTCTTAATGATAGATTTGTTTCTTGCAAACATGCAACTTTTGTCTTCTCCAGATGTTAACTGATGGATTGGAGTGCTGTGGATTACTTAATTTATTCCCGCAGTAAGCCCAGTTTAAAAGCATTGACGTTCTTTCAGCTTCTGAGAAAAATTGCCAAAGCTTGTGAGGAGACGAGGTAGAGAAAACAATGAGACATCCAACAGGAACTCCTCGGACAAGTGTGAAGTCTTTATTAGGGCTTTTGCCGGTTGCACTTGGACTTCCAGAATTCCAGGCCATTTAGTTAGAGAAGAATAGTTGAAGAGATAGAATACACACTGCATCTGCTCTGGAGGGCAAAAAGCATCGGAAGTGATCGAAAGGGCTGCAAAAGCAGGCTAATTATCCCGAGTGTTGGAGTGTCTGAAGAGGCTTTGGGGGGTTTGTCTCTGTGCGTCAGAGTCAAAGTCTTCAGCGTGGCCATTCAGCACCAGAACAAGACCTTTTCTGTTGACTGTGGAGTATCTGGTTTATTGAGACTCAGTGCTGTAGAGTGTTTCTTTTATTTGAGCATCTTAATGTGGCCTAATTCAAGTGTTATCAGGTGCAGTGGACTTGTGGGAAAACCAGCAGGTGGAACTTGCCTTTAGTTAAATTGGTAATGTGGTTAATTAAAAGAAGGCGTGGCCAAGTTGATTGAGTTGACAAGTTTCTTTTTATTCTAGCATTGGTTTTTTAATAGCCACACAGACTAATAATGAGAATTCATGCATTTTGAGTTATGAAGGGTAAGGAGCATGCATTTCGGACGATATAATTTTCCTCTGCACTGTACGTTTCTTTTTAATTGTGTGAATTATGCTAGAAATTTCTGATTAAAACTGGTTTCAAGGTAAATTCTACATCTTTTTTTTGTATCCATGCATTGTTAATGTGAATTCATGCATTTTGAGTTATAAAGGGTAAGGAGCATGCATTTCGGATGATATAATTAGTAAAAAAAGAATACAAGATTATTATGTACAAGAGTAAGTTTTAAAGAAAATAACATTTAAGTTGTTCAATTCAATGTGGTAATTGGCATTTCTTTTTAATTGTGTGAATCATGCTAGCAATTTCTGAGTAAAACTGGTTTCAAAGTAAATTCTCCATCTATTATTTTTTTTTAGCATCCATGCATTGTTAATGTGCATTTAAAAATGGCTTTTATTCAAAGTGACTTCCATTGCATTCAAAATGTGCATTTTATCAGTTCATACTCTCCCCAGGAATCAAACCCAAGATCTTGGCATTGCAAACACTGCAATGTAGTTGAATTTGTCATGCTTTTCAGTATTGTGAAACATTGAGTCCTGTCGTGTCCCAACAGGTCTAAATAACGAAGAGTACCAGATCGTTATCGGTAACGATACTACCCGCTACATCATTGATGACCTGGAGGCTGGGCGGAACTACACCTTTTACATCGTAGCGTACATGCCTATGGGTGCCAGCCGCATGTCTGACCACGTCATACAGCACACACTCGAGGACGGTGAGTAGCGGATGAGGATCAGACCTTCAAACCTATGTTTAAGGACAAAATGTTTGATTAAAACGTTTTTTCCTGGGAACAGATTTGGAGAAATGCAGCATTGCATCAGTGTCTCATCAATGGATGCTCTGCAGTGAATGGGTGCCGTCAGAATGAGAGTCTGATAAAAACATCACAATAATCCACAGCACTCCAGTCCATCAGTGAACATCTGGAGAAGAGAAAATCTATGAAACGAATCAATCATTAAGACAATCATTTTTAACTTCAAGCAGTTGCATCCTGCTAAAATACGAGCCCATACTAACACTTCCTCCAGTCAAAACGTCTATCTCCTGTTGTCTCTCACATCAAAATCCAGCCTCATATTTGTTTAGAACCGTTTTAGCTTGTAAATAGCACTTGAACTGTGCAGAGTTCTCTCCTGACTCAGACCAGACGCTATTATGGACTCGCATTTTGGCCAGAAGCAATGGCTTGAAGTTAAAATGCCTTAAAGATGTATTTGTTTCTTACAAACTTGCAGTTTTTGTCTTCTCCAGATGTTAACTGATGGACTAGAGTGCTTTGCATCAGCTGTTTGGACTCTCATTCTGACGGCACCCATTCACTCCATTTTACTCGGATTGAGCTGAGTGTGCTGCAGCACCTGC
The DNA here is from genome assembly GCF_023724105.1 of Carassius gibelio. Classification (NCBI taxonomy): domain Eukaryota; kingdom Metazoa; phylum Chordata; class Actinopteri; order Cypriniformes; family Cyprinidae; genus Carassius; species Carassius gibelio. The sequence continues at coordinate 1,367,092 of NC_068413.1, read as the reverse complement.
CTTTAAAAAAGATGCAACATTATATCGTTGTATAAATTATATTTTACTATATTTCCCCTGAGATCCATTCATAATGCTTATCATTATTATTGTACTGTATTTAAGCTTCTATATGTAGATGAGGTCTGTTATGGCTGTTTGTGGCTTTGCTAATGTGTCCGTGATGTCTGTAAGAACTGATTGTCATGAAGTAAATGTTCTTTCTGGTTTCTCTCTCTCTCTCTGGCTCAGTCCCCGTGCGTGCTCCTGAGTTGAGCCTCACCAGCCGCAGTCCGTCTGATATCCAGGTGTCGTGGCAGCCTCTGTCTCATAAGATGAGCCGCGGTCGTGTGTCTGGGTACCGCCTCTCGTACAGGACCAGCACAGACGAGGCAGTGACACAGCTGGAGATATCAGGACACAGAACCCATCACCTCCTGGAGGGTCTTCACCCAGACACCACGTACCTGCTCCGCATCTCTGCAGCGACCAGCGTGGGATGGGGAGAACCATCGGCCTGGACGTCCCACAGGACACCGAAGGCCTCCAGCACTAAAGGTGGAACATCTGTCTATCTATCTATGTGAATCTTCTGCTGTCTGTAAGTACTGTAAAAGCGTCACCAGACATGCTTTGAAAAGATTAGTGCGAATCCCTCTCTCTTTCTCATTGCTTTGGGCTGATAATCTCATTAAGGCATTGCATTTGTTCCTGCATGACCTCTGACCCCTCTTCTCATCCACATGGGAAAGGTTATAAAGCGAGAGCCGCAGGCCTCTCACCGTGAGTCACCTGTGATCTGCTCTCGGTTCGGTTACTGTGCTTAATATAAGGCCTACAGAGATACAGAGTGTGATCCGTCTGGATGAGAGAGACTCATAGCAGCAGTTGTTGCCGATAAATCTTGAAGATTTGTTCTCCTGAGGTTACAGGGCTGCTTTGAGATTAGTCATGTTTTGTTCTTCCTGTCAGATATAAACCGTGCAGTCTGAAATTACAGCACTCCTAACACAACTTGACTTGTTCTGGCACAAGATCTGGGATTAACTGATAATGCGAAGCTGTGTTTCTGATTGGCTGTGTGTTTTCTCCCACAGTGCCCCTGGCACCAGTGCTTCAGCTGGAGTCTCTGAACTGCACGACTGTGGTTTTGCGTTGGCATCTCCCAGCGGGCAGCAGTGCTGGACTGCAGGGCTACAAACTTTCCTACCATGAAGAGAGTGAACCAGCAGGACCGCCGACCCAGATTCCCCCTCACCGGCGCCAGCACACGATTGGAGGCCTGGGTGAGTGCCAGTGACTTTAGAAACTCATATTCAGCAGCTGTGTGCAAACACGCCAAAACACAGCATGGAGAACCGTTTGGGGGTCTTGATCGGTCAGAGAGGGACGTTAGCTTCTCTGAACGCCGTCCAGTGTTCAACGCTCAATGGAGCAGAATTGTGCACTTTTCATGAATTTCATTTGAATTGAAGATGCAGAATTGCAATTTGAATTTAAACCTATGAAAATAGCATTAAAATCAACTGAAATTTGTACGATTTTAATTCAGGCTTCTTTGAAAGATTTGAATTTTTTTTTTAAACATTTTGAAGGTTTGGTAACACTTTAGGATAGGGACCAGTTCTCCATATTAACTTGTATATTTGCATGCCTTTATTGAACATACTGGCTGTTTATTAGCACATATTCTACATCACTTATCCTACCAATTTGCAGTAAATTAGAAGTTATTAATGCAACTGAATGAGTGAATGAGGATGGAAAAACACTTACATTTCCAGAATGCATCAACTGTGTTGAATAGATTTAAATTGCAATTCAACAATTTCCTTTTCTTGCCAATTTCATTCAACTTCTGTGTGTCTGTGCTAATTCGGTTTAAATTTCACACTCATGAATTAATGAGAGCTGGGTCTGAATTCTGCACAACACTGACATCTTGAGATCAGCTGAACTTTTGTCTGTAACGTGTGAGATTCATGGTGAAAACACCCAGACTGCTCTCATCTGCCCGATGCATGTTCTCATGTTGGATATTGATTATTCTTTCTTAACTCTGTTCATTGCTTCATCCTGGGTCTGTTAATGAACAGGACGGCGCTTTGCCAAGAACTGAAGCATTTGAGTGTTTTTAGAAATGTAGATTTGTGGCTCTCCTCCCTAAACTCCCAGTGACCCTCCCCCCGTGACCTTTAACCCTGCCAGCCCTCTGCCTCAGTGCTGGTCTTCCCATGAGTCTCTGCAGGAGGGCGTTGCAGGTTTGCGGTGTTCTTGCCCTTTCGTGCCACTAAAGGTCACTCTCATTCAGGCCTGTAGTTCAGTGGTGGTCATGAATGCTGTCCCACAATGCTTTGCTTGAGCCATCTGTGGCCATAGAGAGGTCATCCAGCTGGTCAGCATCTGACACAATGCACTGGACACAATATTTGCACAAGTGTCACATGAGATCACTGTCATCTGCTGACTGGAATTGAGTTTAATGTCTGTGGCCTGATATCTCGGTTGCTTCACCTAGACAGCACTGGGGTTAAATGGAGAACAAATAGAGACTCTTGTTGAAGAATTTCAAAAGAACGTGTGTCCTTTAGTCGGCGGTTGTATTATAAACTAATTTCTCATCAGATGATCAGAGCTCTGTACTCTTACTGGATGACAACTTTGGGTCTGTTTTTAAGAGAAACGTCTGAGACAAAGTTGACCATTAAATAAATCATAACAGAACTTCATTAAATCAAAAATACACAGAAAAAAAAATTAGAAAATAATTTTTGAGGACAGAATGTGGGACGAGGTTCACATCATCAAAGCCCCCAGACACACACACACACACACACACACAATGACAACCATTTAAAGCAAGTAAACCTGGTAACTTTCCCATGATTCATGATTCTGTTTCTGAATGAGTTTCTGTGGTAATGGATGTCATTGAGTGTGTTGTACATGATGTTTTTCCCTCGGGTGTGTGTCATTGGTGATATGTAGTGTGAGGGTCTGAGGGTTACTGACTCTGATGCTCACTCTTTAATTAACGCAGGCTCATTCATTAGCTCTGCTAGAACATCCAGGAGAGCTGATCTCTCTTTAGTTTTGTTCTCTTTTGTATTGGCTGTGTCTCAAACTGACCTCCGAGGCACCATAACATCACATGTAATGATATAGGATGATTTCCACATTATTATTATTATTTCAAAATGTCTTATTTCCCCCCCTTAGCTGTTGTTTGTGGAATCACGCACGTCTTACTCTCCATGCGAATTGAAGTGAGTTTTCTGTGTCATTCACCATCCAAATACTTTCTTTATCTCTCTGAATGCTGATGGCCTGAAGAAAGAGTCCTGGCTTGTGTGCCTGACCTCTGACCCCAGATTCCTAAGGAGCTTTATCTGTGTGTGAACCTTGACCCCTGACCGGCTCCACCGAGCCTCTTCATGACACACACTGTTTACCAAACCGTCCAATCAGGACAGGGCTGCTGGGTTTGGCCCCGCCCCCTCCACCCCGCTCTATAGATCCAGATCTCAGTGGCTGTGATGTCACTGATCATTAATCAATCAGTCCGGGTGATAGAGGTCTGATTCGCCAGGCTTCAAAGACGACGTTCTGTCAATATCAGTGTTAATCGAATGCTTTATCTGTCTGAGATCCTCGATCTGATCAGAGTTTCTTTTCTCTCTAACAATCATTCAGCCTGTTTGATTCACACGCATTCAGTTTTCTTGACTTCAGATTAACTCAATGGCAATGTTGTTCTACTGAAAAACATTTCCAGTACTTGAAAAATAAAAAGGTAAAAAAAAAAAAAAAAACTCTAAATACTAGATGAAAATCTTTCTGAACATTTCTAATGAAAATTAGAAATCTTATCTTGCCGAATAACTGAAATGAAACGTTGGAGTAAAACTGTAAAGAAAACAATAACATAGAAATGTATAAAACACAGACTAATAAAAATGACAATAGCACAAAACCAAACTACTGCAGATTAAACTAGAATTAAAATCAAAATTAAATATGAAAACATATTTAAAATAAGAGTTATTATACCGAAGAAAACTAAAACCAGAAAAACATGTGTGTCACTTGAAATAAAATAAAAGTTAGATGAAATATTATGATATTAGAATTAAATATAAACAAAACGAGGAAACATTTGTCATCTTTGTTTGGTTAAACTTGAAGTACTTAAATATCTAAAACTAAATGAACTAAAAACTGTTTTTATAAAACTTTATAGGCATATTGAAAAATAAACTAATAAAATATTGCATAACATGAAACTTTACTAAAATTTCAAATTAAAGTGGAAACTGAAAAATGAAATCTAATCCAAATTAAATGATCGATAATAAAAAGATGATTTATCACACCAAAGGACTGTTCGTATGATAAGCCCAAAAGTAAAAACAAATTAAACTGAGAAAAAAAACAGATTCACAAATATACACTTTAGATATGTATTTATGTATTTATGTATTATGTTTAACCCTTGAGTCTTGATGCTGTAAAACATTCATGTTGATGTTATTTGCCAGCTGCACAATTACAGACAGTAAGTCAGGATTGTTTAGTTGCAGGATCTGAAGCTGAGAACACATTCAGTGACGTCAGGATTGAATCTGTGTGTTGTGTAGCGCCGCCATGTGGCTAAAGTCAGTACTACAGGACAACATGGACACCGCAGCAACTCGAATGATGTGATGCTCCTAAATAATTTAATATCAATAAAATCATTATAAAGAATAAATACTATTTTAAAATATGAATTTTATCATAGTTATTAGGATGTTTAAGATTGTGTTGTGTAAAAAAAAAAAAAAAAAAAAGTAATTTCCAGCCCTGAAAATGAAAAGAAAAAATGTAAATAATAATTATTGGTAGTTCATTCATGCTACACAGTATATTAAATAATATTTCCTTGATTAAAATGTATATTTGTGAGTTGCATGTCTATCAAATATTTTTGTTAATTTAGTTAATCCAAAACAATTTAGATAGCAACTTTTAGAGTGCAATTTTTATAACAGTTATTGCTTTCCTGTGAATTTCTTTTGAATATATGATGAGCAGATGAGCTCAGTCTCTTTATGATCGCTGAGTTCTGTGGTTTTGGTCACGTGACTGACCTCATGGCCTTTGGGTCTCTGATTTAACCCTTTGGTCAGTGGTCAGTCAGTGAGGGGCTGAAGCAGATGGATGACGGGGGATGGACACTCGTCTTTTGTGTTGAGCAGCCGGAGAATTGACCACAAACTCACTGACCAACACTTCCAGCTCAGGGCATCTGCTCATGCCTATAGCCAAAAATACATCGTATGGGTCAAAATTATCCATTTTTCTTTAATGCCAAAAATCATTAAGATATTAAGTAAAGATCATGTTCCATGAATATATTTTATACATTTCCTACTGTTAGTATATCAAAACTTAATTTTAAATTAGTAATATGCATTGCTAAGAATTCATTTGGACAATTTTAAAGACGATTTTCTCAGTATTCAGAATTTTTGCACCTTCAGATTCCAGATTAGGTTTAAGATCAAACAGTTGTATCTCAGCCAAATGTTGTCCTCCTAATAAACAGTACATTAATAGAAAGCTGTGTAAAAGATGCATACATCTCAATTTCCAAAAATTGACCTTTATGACTGGTTTTGTGCTCCAGGGTGAGAGTACTCTGTACTGTTGCTATTAAAGCTGTGTATCAGTAGCAGAACACATCATGCATCATTTCATGAACAAGCTGAACGATCAGCAATGCATCAGTGCATGGATCAATTTAGAATTGCTGATCGTTTCTGACATTTCTGCTTTCTCATGCACTGTAAAAAAAAAAGAAGCAAATATCTGTTGATTTGTTGCTGTATGTGTGAACACCCAATTAACCCATTCTAAATCCAGCAGCAAATTTTTTTTCTTCTTCTTGTATTTCTTTATTATAGATCCAAGAAAAAAGTACCATGTCAAACTCCTGGCCTATAGTTTGATGGGTGAAGGATACCAGGCAGACCAGACCATCAGCACACCGGGATGTGTTTGTGAGTCCAGCTGCGACACACACACACACACACACACACACACACTTCTAGAGCTTATTCTTGGCTTAAGTGGTTCTAGACAATTATATAGGTTCAAGTTTCAAATAACTTTGTAAATGCAAGAAATAAAGATACAAAAAAATATAAAGAAGAGCTAATACAACTATGTATTTTTTTTTTTGATTTTTACTGCATGAAAAAAAATTATGCAAATATTTAAATTGATGCATTACATAAAAAAAAAGAGATTGTTAAAAAAGATTTCTATTATAAATGCTGTTTCCACAAAATATATAAAGCAGAACAAATATTTGTAACATTTGATAATAATCAGAAATATTTCTTGAGCAGCAAATCTTCATATTTTCATGATTTCTGAAGATCATGTGACACTGAAGACTGGAGGAATGATGCTGGAAATACAGCGGAGCATCACAGAAATAAATTACTCTTTAACAGAGATTCACATAGAAAACAGTTGTTTGAACTTGTAAAAATATTTCACAATATTACTGTTTTTACTGTTATTTTTTTTTTTTCAGGGTTATAATTAGCGTTAGGATTCAGAAGAATTTTTAAAAAAGTGTGTAGGCTAAAAAAGATTGAAGTGAATATGTAATTGAAACACATGTTTCTGTGTGTGTGTGTGTGTGTGTGTTTGCAGCGGTCCGTGATCGTCTGGTCCCGCCCCCTCCTCCGCCTCATCACGTTTACGCCCGCAGTAACTCCTCCTCCTCTGTGTTCCTGCATTGGGCCCGACCGGCTTTCACCGGCGGTCAGACGGTCAACTACACGGTGCGCTGTAACCCGGTGGGACTGCAGAACGCCTCGCTGGTGCTGTACCTGCAGACGTGAGTGTTACTGACACACACACACACACACACACAGACTGTGATGCACGTCCTCTCATATGTGTGTGTGTGTTCCTGCAGTGCGGCCCAGAGTCTGATGGTCACCGATTTGGACCCAAACACCAATTATGAGTTTGCAGTTCGTCTTCATGTAGACCAGCTGTCCAGTCCCTGGAGTCCCGTGGTTTACCAGAACACACTGCCTGAAGGTCAGTATATGTACAGTATATTTTATGCATTTAGCAGACACTTTTATCCAAAGTGACTTACATTGCATTCAGGCTAACAATTTTCTCCTAACATGTGTTCCCTGGGATTCGAACCCCCATTCGAACATACACTCAAAACACAGTCTTGTCACATTTGGAATAGTTTATCCAAAAGGACATAAAATGATTAAACATAAGTTATAAGAGCAAGCTTGTGTATTAAAGAAGCATTTTGAATGCAGAAAAGTGAACCGAAGAGGTTTCCGTCTGTATTGTGAAGGCACTGAGTGGTTTTGATTGACAGGTGTCTGTTTTTCTGTCTGTTCTCCGATCAGCTCCCACTCGAGCTCCTGTAGGAGTGAAGCTCACTCTGATTGAGGGAGATACGGCGCTGGTGTCCTGGAAAGCGCCTGACGAGCTCAACATCGCCGTGACTCGTTACACCATCCTGTACGCATCACGCCGAGCCTGGGCCGCCGGAGAGTGGCACATCCTGCAGAGAGAAGGTGAGTGTGCCTGCTTAAACCATCATATATATATATATATATATATATATATATATAAATATATATATATATATATATAACTTCTGTTTCAGCTGGTTCCCAGTGCAACATTTTTAATTTTCATGTAGTTTATCTTGATTGCAATAAAATATCAAAAACTGACATTAACATAAAACCATATATACTAAATGCATAAAAATGAGAAAAATACACAACGAAATTACAACTTTTTTTTTTTTTATAAATGATGTGTCACACATCTTAGTATTTCAGATATTACATAAGTTTTTGTACTAGAGCTGAAAAATGCATTTTTTATTGTTATTTTATTTAAAAAAAGTAAATATTTTTTCCCAAAAATAAAATTAATGCCTTTTAATAATTATGTATAAATAAATAAATCACTGATTGAGGGAGATACAGCGCTGGTATTATGAAAAAATAATAATAATAATAATATATATGTATATATGTATATATGTATATGTGTGTGTGTTTGTGTGTACTGTATTATTTTGTAATAATATAATACTGTATTTTTTTTTATTTTATAGCTGTACATTATGGACATTAATCTAACCAGGGTCATTATATAGTTAACTTAAACAAAACCATAAAAAACGTTACTGGAAATAAAATAAATGTAAACTGAATTTTAAAAAAATCATAAAGGTTTTTGGACATTTCTCATTTTCATTTATTTTGACTTGAGCTTCTAAAATAACTAAAACTGATTAAGAAAGCTGTAAATCTGCTTTGATACAGTATTATACACTTCACTATGTGCTAAAACCCTGAATCTGTTGGTCAGAAGTAACCACAGCGGTTTGCAGTAAAACTCTGATCCTATGCCGTCACATAAAGAAAGATGAACGAGACAGGCGGTAAAAAAAAATCTGTTCAAGAACATGCACAAGAAATTATATTTAGCATAAATTTACATGGAATTTGTTAATGTAATGCAAAAATATATAATTGTCATTTTTTTACATATTAGGATTTCTTAAATATCTATACAGTTCACCATTGTAATGTTTGTAATGCTGAATTTAATATTTGCTGATTTTAATGGCTGTGGACCAAAAGTAGAAGTTGCATTAAATTAAATGTTGCATATTAACATGTACAGAAATTGTAATATTCTCAACATTTCTATGCAAAAAATATGATAATAGATAATAGATAAATATGCTTTATTTAAAAAGTTTACATTCTAAAATTACTCAAATCTGAAATAAAAAATGTAAAAACTAATAACTGATAAAAATGGCAAAGACACATCACACAACATTATTAAAATATAAAATAAAATTCAAATTAAATCTGAAAATATAAAAATAAACCAATTGACAATACTAATACTAAGATAACAGCGTTGACCACCAGTTATTGGGTTATATATCAAAGTATTTTCAAATGCATTGATTCAATTGATTGTTTTTTGAGATTTGGCCAAATCGATGGTCTCTATGAGCCAACTTTGGCTTGCAGTTTGAGCATCTCTGGACTAAATCTAAATAATCTTAATGCAAAGTATGGAATTTATTTATTTATTTTTATTTATTTTTTTGACTTTGAGATTCACACAATTAATGAAAAGATATAAACGTTTTTTACAAAGCAGCACAAAAGGTCCAAAAGGTCCACAGTATTTTCGAGTCTTATGATAAATAACTCATGAGCATATAAATATATTTTGTTAATAATGTCACTCTCGTTGTCAGGGAGCGTCACGATGGCCCTGCTGGAGAATCTTCAGTCCGGTCAGGTGTACTTGGTGAAGGTCTCGGCGTCCAATCAGATGGGAGATGGGCCGTTCTCACCTGCTGTAGAACTGACTGTGGCTACTGATGGACACGCCCCCCGAGCACATGGCTCCGCCCCCGGCACAGGTGAACAACGGAAGCTTTCCAGTCATGCAGTGCCCACTTTAAGCTGGAAATGATGTTAAAATCAATAGAAATATTGCATTTAAATGCATTATCTTACATGCCATTCATGTGAAGATTCACATAGATGAGATAAACACACAATGCAAGCCATGGCATCATCTGCATACTGTTTTTTTGCTCTGTCTGCAGCGTTTTCTGCTGGTTTCTATCACCTGGATCAGAGGTCGATGACGGGGATTGTGGTGGGCGTGTGCATCGCTTTAACCTGCATCATCATCTGCATCTTCATACTGGCCTGCAGGAGCAAAACCAGGTAACAGATTGCTAATTCAGATGATAAATCAATACTATAATCATGTATAAATAAATAGTTTCTTTCTAATTATTCCACATTATATGGGTTATATAATTACAAATGCATTCTGAAATGTTAGTTAGTTAGTTGATTGTTTCTACGCCGTATCCATAACTGAAATGCATTATTCACGACAGGAAGTCATCCACTACCAAATCCATCAGACAAGCAGGAGGACAGACTCCGCCCACTGCTGTCCGTCTGGCCAATCAGAGTCAAGATGAGAGTGTGGAGGTGATGATGCCCATGATGAGGGATCATTTCATAGATGCAAAGGCATGTTTAAAATGACACATTCCTAAAAATACATTTCAAGTGAGTGTGTGTGTGTGTGTGTGTTTTATAGAAGTAATGTTCTGATGATTGTTTAACTCTTTCAGGGCGGAACCAATCTGATCATTAACAGCTGTGGACCAGTGAAGCCCACCACAGAGAGGAAGAAAAGAAAGAGGTGGAGCTTCTTTAAGAGGGATAACAAGGTATGCAACTGTTTACAACTTTCAGTGAGGATTATTAAAGAAACAGTCAGAAAAATAATCTAATACCCGAATGAGGGTAAAATATTTAAAATAATGTCTTTTGTTGATTTTGAATGCTTCTATTGTCCTCATTTGTAAGTTGCTTTGGATAAAAGCATCTGCTAAATGACTAGATGTTAATATAATAATACTGCAAAAATATACAATATATTATATTCAAGTTACATTATCATAATACTTTTATTTATTTATTTATTATTATTATTATAAATGAGTATAAATTAAAGTTGGTAAATACTGCCAAGATGAATATTCTGTGTTGTTATTGTAAGGTAAAACTAATATATATATATATATATATATATATATATATATATATATATATATATATAAAAAAGGCTGAAGTACTACATTTAACAAAACTGAAACAAAAATATATTAAAGCTAAATCAAAAGGTAAAACAACAAATAATAATAATAATGATAAAAGAAATATTGAAAATATTGATACATTTATATTATATAAATAATACAGTGAATATCCTAAAAGGATGCGTGTTTATTGAAATAATGAATTTGAATTATAATATATTGTTAAATAGTAGTGACTTGTTTGTTTGTTTTTTGCATGTAAAGTTTTTTTTTTTTTTTTTACATAAAATTACTTAATTACCAAATTTCTTATTGTCACAATGTAAAAAAACAACTAATACGAAAAAGGTTAGTTTTCATTTTTAAGTAAAATATAATTCTGTTTCTGTTTCTTCGTGCGTTTTGGATACACCCATATATAGTATGTCACTTTTGGACATCTTTTACATGTCTCTTAAGTTCAGAAACTCTTCTTTCTCTGTTGTTTACTGGTGTTTTCTGTCTCTATCAGGATGTGAAGAGGGTCTCCAGTCCATCTTACTCCTATCATCACGGCACCACGCTGCTGTGTTACACAGAAAGCTCTCCTCAACACCCGCCGTCCTCTCTGCAGGGCCTGTTTGGGCCACCGGGGGGCGACAGTGAAGGCTCTCATTCCAGCGAGGGCAGCCACGAGACGAGCGACTCGGGACGCTACTCTCATGACGACACCGAGGCTACTAACCTGTCTATGGGTGCCGGCAGTCACCCGGCTTCCCTGCAGGGCGAGGATAGCGACGCGACGGACAGGAAAACGCCCGTTCACGAGGATACAGAGAAAGAGCTGCATCCCCACGTGATCCTAATGACACTTCAGAAACAGGAAATGATGGAGCCACATCCTGTTTAGCAAAAACCCTTGTGCTCTCTAGCGCCCCCTTCTGCTTAAACGGACTACTGAGCAAGTCCTGGACGACCCGAGACGTCCACATGGCCCTTTTTCTCGGTGAATGTATTTGTTTCTCTCTTTTGTGTGTTTGAAAGAAACTCGAACCTCACCCACCATGAATGTGTGACGTGAATGTCACGTTTTTCTGACATTACCTCAGGGAGAGAGAGCGGAAGAGCCTCTCTTGACTTCCTAATCTACCTCAGTTCAGTATTTAATGTCCACTTAAACACTCGACAGTGTTGTTTTCATGTTTGTTTGTCTGTCTGTTTAATCCTGAAGTGTGAGGCGCAGTCACAGCCAATCAGAACATAGCTGCTGTTTAATATGCAGGACTTTGGACCAATAGGAGTTCACGGTGGGCGCAGCTACCCAGCTCATTGCATCACACAGCTAGGACTGTGTTTTTTACCTACCTCAGGTTTATAAACGTTAAACTTTCAGTTAAATGTTTTACTCTGATGTTTACATGTGATTTATTTGCGACTCCACTTCAGGTCACGTTAGATTTCTCAGGTCTGCTGTATGAATGTGTCATATTTTTGCTCTTATAGTCCCTGTTTTATACTACCTCGTTTTACCTTTTGATTTTTAGCAGCAGTTGTGTTTGATTTCTTTGTCTCAGGGATGATTTGAAAGCCATGTGTTTTGTACAGTGACATGGTTTGATGGACAGGGTTTTTTTCCGGGCGCTTGACCCGTGCTGAATGTGTTTTAGCTCTATATTATTTCTTCTTTTGAATACGAAGTTACCAAAACTGCTGGACGTTTCTTAGTTCGGCAGAACCGATAGCTTTAAACAATGGCCTTAAAGTGTGAAGAGCTGCAGATGAGAGATCGAAACCAAAAATAATAATCAAATCTAAATAATCAGGACAGCTTTTTGCCTCCAAAGAGATCTATTTTTCTCGACATGCAGTATATGTACTACTACTGAGTACGTATTTTAGTTACTTTAGTGCTTTGAAATAGTGGATGCTTTTTAGATTTAGGATCATGAGTGTAGCACTTGTCTTGTTTTGTAGTTTTTTCACGCAGCTGTGTGTGCAACGGTGACACACCATCATCCGCTGTTTCGTTTCTTATTTCTGGTTTGCTGGTCTTCTGGATGATACGATGACAATGAGATTATACATGAATCAAACCAAAGATGTTTCAGCCAGAGGCCGGCGAACGCCCCCCAAAAAAGAGCTGCTTTAAAGAACTCAGAGACGTCTTGATGTCCTGAGACCAAATGAGGAGGAGATGCAGAAGTTCAGCTTACAAATCTCACGAATGCATGTCATATTTTACTCCAAAAACAAAACAATCGAAAAAAGTTAAATTGTGCATGAAGAAAATCAATAGCTACTTATTTCGAGACACATTGTTGTGTTATTTGCATGACAATTAAACACATTACCATGATGTATTTATAATATTATATTAAAAATAACTTATGTAAAGATCATAAATGTATCGCCTATTTGTCATGATATAAAATAGAACATTATTTCATATAAAAAATATTTTAATGCAAATCATGCATGCTTAATTAAAATTTTTGATGCTAATCATATATTAATTGATTATTTGACATGATTTAAAATAATCATCATCCAACAATATCATGCTTAACTGTCATGTCATAAAATAATTTTCATGATATAAAATGTTATATTTTTTAATGTAAATCATACATTAATTGTTTAATTGTCATGAAAATAACTATGGCATTGCAGTATGTAATTTCATCTTCTTTTTTTTTTTGGAGTAAAATATTAGCCTGGTATTTTCCTGATTCTACAGCTTTATGAGATTCACCTCCTTAAATCAAATGTCACAGTGATCAGTTTCCCTCAATGGAGTTTCAGGTTCAGCATGGATGTTATTGTGCATTGAAATTATATACAGAGAGAGAGAGAGAGAGATATTATATTATGTTATACTAAGATCCCATGCGGCTGAAATTCTTCTCAATCAGGGGAAATTGATTGCTGGCTGTATTTCAATCAGAGAGACACAATCAGTTTTGAATTTTTCTTTTCTAGGGTGAACAGCCTGAAACCAAAGACTGTGTTCACCGTTGCACCGAGCATTAATGTAGATTCTTTTGCATGTGTTTTGTCATTTTCCAAAGCTTTATTCCTAAGTAGATTTGATTTCTGCACACTGAAAGGACTTTAGGAAACCGAAAACAGTGTTGCATGCTCGTGCTTTCAATCGCTTTTGACTTTCAAGAAAACCAAAGAAGATGGATTTCAGCCTTTTGTTTACTTTCATAACTTTTCTCACTGGAGGAGAATTATTGTATTGTGTTTTTTTTTTTTTTTTTTTTTTTTTTTTTTTTTGCAGGGGATAAATAATGTGCCCTGGATTTTGTGAAAGTACTGACTAAATATTTGGTTTCACTGTCCTGCTGAAGAAAAGATCTTCCAGTCTTTTCAAAGATCTAGCTAGGGCTTGTTTTCAGCAAGATTTGATGTTTTTTGATATACATTTAAATATGCTTTAGTGTTTTAGAACAATATTGATTGTTGTGTTAAATTGTTAACTTCACATCTGGGTTTTCTTTGTGTAATTCCATGCAATTTTTCAGATTTCTTCAGCTAAAAGTTGCGAATTAGAAATGCATTGTCATAAAGCGTGTCAAATGTTTAGCATCTGCGTGTGCTGATGACCTCTATTAGATAAAAGCTGCTCATTTTTACCTGTCCACCTTAAATAGGTGATTGTGCTCAGGAAATAATATCCGTATAGTTTCATGTCACTTTATTCATTGCTTAATCTGTCTTGATTTTCAATTGAATTCTATTCTATTATTCTTCTGTTGAAGTTGTTTGTTCAGAATTTTTCTGAACTGAAGGGAAAAGAGAGAGAAACTCCTAAAGCAGTGATAGTTTGGTTTCCATCACACTGCAGCAGTATATATATCTATACGCCTTAAAAACTGAATGTATTTCTTAATGAATAAAATTCCAAACACATATACCATGTGTTTATTTTATTATGTTTTTTGTTCAGCAATACAGTGTAATGTTTATGCCAAAAATACATTTACAGTATTTACCCCCATCACAAATAAGATTGTTGATTTAGAATGATAAAAATGTGAAAATGTTTTCATGTATTTATATTAGTGTTTCTAAAATTAAAGTTTTTGTTTATGTGTGTGTATTGTGTATTTTTATTATATATATATATATATATATATATATATATATATATATATATATATATATATATATATATTTGTTTTTTTTTAATACACATGCATGTATATATTTAAGAAAAATGTTGTTTTTATATTAAATATATTTATATATCATATACATCCTATGAATATAAATATATATGTGAAGAAAAATATTTTCAAAACATACTTTATATATATATATAAAGTATGTTTTGAAGATATTTATTTATATGTGTGTGTATTAATATATACAAAATAAATATACACAGGATACACATTATGTAAACAAACACAATATATATATATATATATATATATATATATATATATATGTGTGTGTGTGTGTGCGTGTGTGTGTGTGTGTGTGTGAGATTATGGATTTATTACGGTTTTTTTTAATACATGTAATTCCCAGTGGTAATACCACTCCACACTTAATGAATTAATTAATGAATAACGTAATAATAATAAATTGATGTCTTTAATAAAATTATTCCATTTTAATATAATATTTTAAGCATCGTTTATTGTGAAGTAAGAAGTCTTGAGAGAAAAAGCTGCCTTAACCGACCAGTTGAAACCGGAAATGACAGAACGCCATCGCTCCGCCCCTTAGCAACCACGTCTTCGCAACCAGTGTTTAGGTTTCTCTCGAGACTCAGAGATGCCGCTGATTGTAAGAGATCACACATGGACACAAAACCAGAGCACAGTTTACATCAGCGTGCCTTTAAAAGGAGTGAAAAGCGCCAGCGTCCACGTCACCTGCACAGACGAGTATCTAAAGGTCAGATCTGAAGCATTAAATATGAATTTGTAACCCGGAGAAGCTCGCTTCATGTGTTCTGACTCCTTCTACAGGTGAGTTTCCCGCCGTTTCTGTTCGAGCTTTTCTTATTTGCGCCAATAAACGAAGAGAAAAGTGAAGCCAGGATCGGAAACGGGGTCGCAGTCTTCACTCTGCAGAAGAGGAGAGATGAATTATGGCAGCAGCTCTTCACAGACATCGGTAAGAGAGCTTGAGTTCTGTCACAGCATAGAAACTTACGTGTTCCCTGGGAATCGAACCCACAAACTTGTGCTGCTAACGCAATGCTCTACCAATGAGCCACAGGAACACAAATGAAATGCACTCAAGATGCTCTCCTCAAATGTGTGTTTTCATTCCAAAGATAAAGCCAAACAGATGCAGATTCGAGAACAAGCCCTTCTCAAAGTCCAGGAGAAAGAAGCAGAAAAATCGAAAGCCAAAGCTGCCAGGATTCAACAGGAGAAGAGATATGCTCTGGAAACCATGATGAAGGTCCGAAAGGGGTTTTTGGTCACACATCTACTTGAAAATCGACATTTCCTTGAAAGCTCTGGTGTCTTACCTTCAACTTTTGTTTTACATAAAGAAAACGAAGCTTGTTTTCATGCATTTCCACCGGTGATGATGATTAAAGAGAATAATCTAGTCAAAAACAGTGTTATTTAGTGTATAATAGAGCAAGATAGCACTATTTATTATACTAAAGAAAAAGGCCTTTAACACTGTCAAATGATTAATAGTTTTTGTTTGCATAATATATGTGTATATTATTACAAACACCTGCATGTATATATTTAAGAAAATATGCTTGTATAGTAACGTATAACATGTAATATAATAATTTAGATATATATAAAATATATACATATTGAATGTGTGTATATATATGCATGATAAATAAACACAGTGCACACTCATATTTTATGTAAACAAAAACTTTTATTTTGGATGTGATTAATCCTTTGACAGCACTAATAATAGATAAAAAGAAAACAAATAGAATACAAAAAGAGTAAAGAAGCTATTTTTTGTTGCTTTTTTTTTTAAGAAAACAAGCAGTTAGTAAATTAATATAGATCTTAGAAATCTTTTTTTAAAGGATAGAATTAGAAAAGAGAGTGATAGCGTTAAAAATCAAGTAAAGTTCATGTTCCATGAAGATGTTTTGTATATTTCCTAAAGTAAATATATAAAAACTTAATTTTTGATTAGTGATATGCATTGCTAAGAATTCATTTGGACAACTTTAAAGGTGATTTTCTCAATATTTAGATTTTTTTGCACCATCAGATTCCAGATTTTCAAACAGTTGTATCTCAGACAAATATTGTCTGATCATAATAAACCATGCATCATTGGAAAGCTTATTTAAAAAGTATTAGCTTATTTAGATTATTTAAAGATTTATTCTTGAGCTACCTGTTTTGGAAACAATGCACATGCTGATTTCTGCTATATACGCAGAATGATTTCTCATGTACTTGTCTCAATGCTGTCTCAAACATTAGCTTGCTGTTGAGTTCTCTGTCTGTGTTTAGCTTGAGAACGAGGAGCGGGACAGGATTCAGAAGATTAAGGATGAAGAATGCACGAGAGCTACGACTGAACTGGAGTTCTGGAGAGAAACGCAGAGAAAAACAGCAGAAGAAATTGAAAACCAGCAAAAAACACGGGGAACTGGCACACAGGACAAGCAACCGGTTTATCAGAAAACCGAGCGTGCAAACGCTCCACCTGCGATCACGCTGATGCGTAATACTGGAGACACTACATCAGGTAAACACACTTTCACTTTGAGCTCGATAACGGATCTAAAGCTGTAAATAAACTGATCTTCTCAGGACCTGACATGATGCTCTTTGATTTTTGAAACACTGTAAGGAAGCAGTCAAAATATATTATTTGTGACCCTGGACAACTAAACCCATATTAGGGTCATTTTTAAAAAAGATTTAAATTGATGCATGGTTTATTATGATCAGACAATATTTGTCTGAGATACAACTTTTTGAAAATCTGGAATCTGATGGAGCAAAAAATAATCTTTAAAGTTATCCAAATAAATTCTTAGCAATGCATATCACTAATCAAAAAAATTATGTTTTGATATATTTACTTTAGGAAATATACAAAATATCTTAATGGAACATGATCATTACTTAGATTTTAACCCTCTACCTCTATCACTCTCTTTTCTAATTCTTAAATGTTTTTTACTAAAACAAAAAACTAAAACTAGCTTATCTAATATTTTTATTTATTATACAATTAACAGATAGCAAATAAAGGCCTCTAAAACTACATTGCTCCGTTCTTTTTCTGTTCTATCTTTTTTTTTTTTATATATAAAAAAACAACAATAACCTTATGCTTAGCACTTGCATATCACTGCTCTTTTGATTGCTTCCATTGTCCTCATTTTTATGTCACTTTGAATAAAAGCATCTGCTGAATGACTAAATGTAAAAAAATATATAATTTTGACCCATACAATGTATGCTACAAATATACCTGTGCTAATTATGACTGCTTTTGTGCTGCAGGATCACACTTTTTTGAATAAAAAAAATGTAGGTCCCATTGTTTCGATGAAGCTCCTGTATTTTGTTGCTAGGTCAGAGAAGCAGAAAACAGAAAGCAAAAGAGCTGCCTGCTCCCAGATCCGCTGGCTGCATTCAGATCAGCTTCACTCCACGAGTGTTTCCCACCGCGCTGAGAGAGTCTCGCGTCCCGGAGGAGGAGGAGGTCTGATCTGCTCTAGAAATGATTGATTAGGTGATATTGAGAGTCTAACTGTGTCCATGTGTGTGTGTGTGTGTGAGCAGTGGTTGAAGAAGCAGGCGGAGGCCAGGAGAGCAGTGGACACAGATCTGGCCGAACTGGACGACCTGAGAGAGGAAGAGAGAAACCCAGACTGGCTGAAAGAGAAGGGCGAGTGAGTTCCACAGGTCACTCTTAAAGGGACAGTTCACCCCAAAATGACAATTCTGTCGTTAATAACTCCAACCTTATGTGCTGACATTTTGCAGTGTTTAATATGAACGTTAACATTTAGAAGGCTGCGGTTGGTAAGATCTTAAATGTTTTAAAAGAAGTCTATTCTGCTCACCACGACTGCATTTATTTGATCAAATATGCAGTTCAAAAATGTTAAATAATATTACTATTTAAACTAGCTGTTTTCTATATAAATACACAATAGAATTTAATTTATTTCTGTGATCAAAGCTGAATTTCAGCATCATTACTTCATTAGAAATCATTCTAAAATGCTGTTTTGCTGCTCAGGAAAGATTCATATTTTGTAGAAACAAGATACTTTTTATTTTTTATTTTTATGATTCTTTGATAAATAGAAGTTCAGGAGAACAGCATTTTTTGTGAACTTTTGATCATTTTAATGCACTTTTTTTTTTTTTCAAAGTATTAATTTCTCTTGAATGTTCGTGTACAGGTGCGGTACAAATGTGTGAATGTAATTAACAGAAGATTCATTTATTTCAACAAAACACTGCATTAAATATCATCATTTCTCCCCTTTTCCTGCAGTAAATTTTTCATGTCAGGAAACTACCAGGCTGCCGTCAACGCTTATAATCTCGCCATTAAACTGAACCGGAAGATCCCAGCTTTATTTTCTAACCGAGCGGCCTGTCATCTCAAACTGAGAAACCTTCACAAAGCCATTGAAGACAGCTCTCAGGTCAGTTTTTAGTCTTTGTTCTTTTTTTTAAATGCATGTGGACTGATTCCCTTCACATTAACACATGAACTTTGACAGGCCCTTGAGTTACTGAGGCCTGCGGTCGCTGCAAACGCTTCGGCTCGACTGAAGGCTCACGTGAGACGAGGAACAGCTTTCTGTGAGCTTGAGCTTTATGTGGAAGGTACAGGATCATCAGTTATTCTGCTTTCATGCAAAACACATCAGTCATATAAATACAGAGTTATCTGTATGAAATAGTGTGGGAGAAATCTATTCACTGAAATCAGTGTTATAAAAATAGCTGATATTCTTGAGTTACAATTTCAATCTACTGGCCTTTGTTATGATTCTGAGTTATTTAGCCACTGTTCATAATCTAAAAGTTACATTTGAATCAATTCTGCATTCGTGTTGCTACAAATGTAATTCAAATTCACACTTTCAGATTTAAAAGTGTATTTTAAAGACACTATCATTTGATTTCTGATGATTTAATTTTAGGTCTTCAGGACTATCAGGCGGCTCTAGAAATCGACCCACACAACGCAGCCCTGCGAGCAGATTCAGACAAGATTCGTGAGATCATACAAGGCACCGCATGATCATAAAGCTCCTGAAAGCTAGGATCACGGTTGCAGAAATGAACACGAGCGCATGTTATGTGTTTAACGCTGGTTCCTAATATGAAACCACACATACAGACTGGTTACTCCGGAGAAATGATTGAATCATATTCATCTTAACAGTATTCATTTTCCCAATAAAACCACATTGGTCTTTTTGAATGGATGTTTATTGCAGTCACATGCACAATACTAGAAATACATCAGTTGCTTCATGTAATTGCAGATAAAACAAGTCGGTTCTATGTTACAGAACATATACTGAATCTGATAAACTGACTGATAAAATACGAATAAATGCTCTTTCAGTAACATTATCATTAATATTCTTCAGCCTATCTGTTAAATGGTTTTGGGCTGCCATCCTTGTTATAAAACACATGTTCTGTTAACGCATCATCAAACACATATTTTATTCGATAAGGTTTCAGGTGCAATAAAACAAGACCTATCTTAAATGAGTGATTAGTAGATGTAAGGCAAATGTGTTTGATCACTTAAACTGTGTATTGTAATTTGGGATATACACATAGCGGTGGTCCAAGCTGGTATTAAAGGTATTGTCCTGGAACATCCCACACAATCCAAGGTGCTGTGAGAAGCTCTGGGATATGGGGTGATAGGAACAGGGCGAGGACTCGAACGTGGCTGATCGAGCGCCGTAGTCGCTGGAAGTCGTCTTATACATCAGGTTCTGAGATCTGGACAGCGCTGGATCTTCAGATGACGTGTCAGATCCTGGTTTGATCATGCAGGAGAAGACTGGATTTCCAGGATTGGCACACGGACCGCGATGCTCCGGATTCGACATGATGACTACAGACTGAAAGGAGATAATGTGACTAATTGACTATTATTAAAGTAACCAAAGCCAGATAATCATTTTAGGAACTTTAAACTTTTTATTGACCGTTTCTTTAATTAAATTTGATTTCCTTAGTTTTTCTTACATTAAAAATATGATTTTATGAACATAACGAATGCAACTCCCAGTGATAATATAAATGAAGAATATATAACCCTACTAAACTCTGAACCTATATAAATTATATATATACATTTTATTATAATTTATATTTAAATTATAATTTTCTATAAAAAATATTTGATATATAACAAATATAAATATATTTCATGTATAAACATAC
Organism: Carassius gibelio; assembly: GCF_023724105.1. Taxonomy (NCBI): domain Eukaryota; kingdom Metazoa; phylum Chordata; class Actinopteri; order Cypriniformes; family Cyprinidae; genus Carassius; species Carassius gibelio. The sequence goes on along the minus strand of NC_068413.1, from coordinate 1,346,017 downwards.
TATTTTTTTAACACATACATCCATGTGTATTTATATTTACATAACAAATATACACAGCACAAACACATATATTAGGCCTATGTAAACAAAAACGTTTATTTAGGATGAGATGAATCCCTATTAATCGTTTTGACAGAAATCTTTATTTATTATTTGAACATGGAAATTAATTAAGCTAAATTTTTAACTGCAACATATCTAACTTTTTTATTTTTAACAATACAGTGTCTAAAAACTAAACTGTTAGGTGTCTTATTTCTATAAATAGCATTTTATGTATGTATTTTGATATTTACATTTACATTTATTCATTAAGCAGACGCTTTTATCCAAAGCGACTTACAGATGAAGACAGTGGAAGCAATCAAAAACAACAAAAAGAGCAATGATATATAAGTGCTATAACAAGTCTCAGTTAGGTTAACACAGTACATATATATAATATATTATTTTATAGCCTATTTATTTTAATTGATTTTTGAATGCACTTATTTTAATAAAATGTTGATCATTAATAATTTATTTTTAGCAAATTTGGATTTATTTATAAATCAAAAATAGTTATATAAGAAATACAACTTACCAATTTTACAGCGAGAGTGCAAACGCTTGTGTTGTGAGGACGTCTCTATGGCAACGAACGGTTACGTCAACTGCGCCTGCGCATAAACAAAACAGCGTAAAAGCTACTACGATCAACTAGATTTATTAGGAAATTAAACATAAACCTTGGGATTGCTGTTTAAATATATTAAACCGATCAGCAACCACGCAAACAGAGACACGTAAAATGTTTTGAATAATTTAT